>NW_028280170.1:0-112440 GCF_059751315.1 Micrasema longulum | reverse complement strand
TAAACGATGTATTTTGTCGTAAATAAATAAGTATGAATGTATGATTTTATGCATATGATTATTTTTAATAAAATTATAAATTACTCTACGCACGTAGCAGTAATTTATAATAAAATTATAAATTACTGCTACGTGCGCCGTTCATTTTGCTGACCACACACACTCCTTTTAACATTTTTTTCACATCTACCATCTCTGAAAAACATGCTCCCTTTTTATTTTGCAGTCTCAATCCTGGGGATTGGTTTGTAGCAAAGTCCTGCATCTCATCCTTCATTAGTCTCTATTTTCTGCAGCCCTCTTCAGCTCGACATATGAGGCGCAGTTAAAATCTTTGCACTTTTGCTCCAAATATTCCCGTCGGGGGGCGCCCTCTATAATTTGTCCCCTCAGCCATTCCCTCTATGATGTCATGCAGGAGACGCTCTTGGCGCATAATGTGGCCGATCCATCAGGCTCGCTTGTCTGAGATGGTTTTGATTAGGTGCCTACCTTCTTCGATTCTGTTGAGAACCTCGTCATTAGTGATGTGGTGTCTCCAGCAAATTCCTAATATTTTTCTGTAGCACCACATCTCGAAGGCCTCTAGTCTTTTTTTATCTCTTTCGATATGGCACCATGTCTCACAACCGTACATCAATATAGTCCATACATATGTCTCGGCAAGTTGCTTGCGGAGTTTTAGATTGATATTATTTGACTAAAAAATCTTTGATTTTTTGTTAAACGCAAGCCTTTCTCGGTGTATGCGGCAGTCGACTTTTTTTTTTGCTCTCCCATCCCAGGTGATTTTTATTTTATTTTATTTATTTCGAATACAAACAGATGTACAGGTTAAATGAATATTTAAAAAAAATATATATATATAATGTATACATAGTAGGGCCTGCCATCCAATTATATGTATTCACTAAATAATACTGTAATGAAGCGACGACGGCTTGAAGTTTAAACTATATAAATAATAAATATACTGTATATTAAAATAAGATAAATATGGACAAAACAAGGAGATAGTGGAAAGGAAAAGAAGGAAATTGATAAGGAGTGGTAAAGGATGATTGAAGGAAAGTGAGAGTGGAAAATTGCATTTGATTTAATGATTAAACGAATTATGAATGAAGAGCATGAATCAAGCCTATTAATTCTCTTCTGTACATATTGTATGGAGTGTTAAATATATCAAGACTATTAATTTTTTTGTTAAATGTTTCACATAAACGAGGGTTTGTAGAATGTTTCCGATGATTAGTTTTAAATTTACAAATATAGAAAATATCAGAGAGTCTAGTTGGCCTGGAGGGGACACGGTAAGCAAGTATCGGTATGTTTTCCAATTTATATTTATGAATTATTTCTTAATTACTAATGCTTTATTTTATGATTTGTATTAATGTTTCAATTTTAATTATTATCGGTATGTGTTCTAATTTATAATAATCATGTCTCATTTCTTAACTATTAATGTTATATTTTGATCAGTTTCTAACAATGTTTGATTATGTCCAAATGCAAGCATTTGGACATAATCAAACATTGTTAGAAACTGACATAAAAAATATCAATACCCTTAAAGCTCTCTTCTGTTGGAGTATTTCTCTGTTGTCTGGTCTCCATATTATGATGTTTACACCAAGAATATTGAATCAGTTCAACATCGATTTTTGAGAAAGATAGGCTGGAGGTTGGGCTTATCCAAAGACCAATATACGTATAATTAATAAATTTACATATGAACAACTCCCTAGGGAGGAAATCCAGCCAGTCTGCAAGCATTTGGACAGAATCAAACATTGTTGAATTACTACCTGGTAAAAGAAGAAGTATAAAAATTGAAAAATTGTTTTCAGGCGTTGCCTAGTAGGTGATTTGGTTCAGCCGGATGAATCTCACCCACGTGATAGAGGTTTCAGCTCTTTTACTTCACAAAAGTCAACAGATGGAAGAGTTGAGGAAATGTGGATGTTCAAACATGGGCAGAATGGTGAATGTTACACAGTGTGTAAAGTGGCCACTTAAACCAGCCAATGACAGGTCATAAGCCCTGTATTAACATTTTTGGCACATTTACTTACAGGCATTTGCCTAGACTTCCATATTCCCTTCTCAAAAAATTTTTCCCTCTCTGTTGAAATAAATTTATATATTCTAATTTATATTTATGATTCAGTTTTTATTTTTCTTACCTGCATGTTTTCTAATTTATATTTATATTGATTTTTTCAATGTTTTTATTATTCTTTGAATTTATTAAGCATCATTTAATGAAATAAAAAAAGACACATGTAAAAAAGAAGATCCTTGCTAAAACACAGGAATTTCCTTGCTAGACGGGACCTGAAATAAAAAAAAAATTGTACATTTCAACACAGTGAAATACATAAATAAATTATATTTTTTATAATATTCTCACAAACCGTATTTTTTAAATTTCTACGTAGCGGTCGTTCGAATGTTATCTGACAAAGGATAATGAACTTTAAAAATACTTGATTGTGACGTCATAATCTCTCACTAATATATATTAAGAACTTCAGGAAAATGTGATCAATAAATACGAAATACAAATGACGTCCTTTGAGTTAGCTACGACAATTTACGATGCAGACTGTTTTCCTATTTTAAAACTAAAAGAGTAATGGGCTGCCCAAATGTGTTCCTCGTAACCAGCTTAAGTCATGGGCCAGGAAGCAAAGCGTCATGCTCAGGCAAAAAGTACCTGGTCTGCACCAAGGAGCAAGGAGCTGATAAAGGGGTACTCGCAAAGGTTTGCCTTTGACCCAATAAAGCTCAGACTCATCAAGTGAGGGTTATCACTAGATATTGATTGATTTGGTGTTTATTTTGTAGAACTCCATATTTAAAAACAAACAAAACTATAAGGCTTCATTAATTATCTCACAATACATACTTGTATGTCAATAAATACTTACTTTGTTATATTTTCCCCGAAATTCAAATATAAATCCCTAAATTCCCCATTACCTATTTAACAATTAGCCTCACCCTTTACCATTGGTTATTCCCTCAATTATGATTAATGTACATGCTATAGTTCATAAGATTATTTTTATTTTCTACTTAAGTACCTTGAATTATGTAACTATATAAGGACATTTAATCCAAATAATCTGTGTTCAGTAGACTCAAATCAGTGTTTGATTTCTAATTATAAGTTATCACTAGAGCCCACCCAGGGCACTGCAGATTAAACAAACACCTTACTAAAATTAATATTTCCGAAACTTCTAGATGTAGGTTCTGCAGTGTAGATGAGGAAACACCCATACACATTATTTGTAAATGTGATACTTTACATAAAAAGGAGCCTCATCTTTGGGGGACCACTGGTTAAACCTGAGGATATTAATGAGCTCACCCCTTACCTAATAGCCTGATACTTTACAAATCTGGGTTCCGAGGAAGGGATTTAGCAAAATTTAAACTCTCGCCTTCCAAACAGTAGCCAGGCTCTATATAGACTTTGGCTTGGAGGGGGATGTTTGTCCAAATTTAAACTCTCGCCTTCCAAACAGTAGCCTGTCTCTTTAAGGACCTCGGAGGGCGAGAACTATTCACGGGGACCCGTCACAATAGATATTCACAGGTCGCAGTGACGGACAGAATCAAGAAAGGGGTGTGGCGTTGGTTTGGACACGTAGAGCGAATGGACAGCGAAAGAACGACTGAAAGGATCTACGATGCAAATGTTGATGAATGCAGAAAACGAGAAAGACCGAGCGAACTTAAATTTGACTCTCATTGTAATAAAAGCAAAATAAAAGAGTGGCTACTCGATCAAAAGTTTATATCTGATAAAATATACAAAGGGTATATTGTGACGAACTTTTGAGAGAGTTTGTTTGAATAGTTTGTTTGAAAATGTCCTAACAAGACGAAACGTGTCACAATATACCCTTTGTATGTTTTATAAAAAATAAAGTAGAATTACAATCCAATAAACTTGTTTTATTTTGGATACATTACCAAATTAAATATGGAATTCTACCAATTATCTGCATACACAATAAATAAGTGGCTTATGTGTAAATATTTTTATTTTTCATATAATTTCTTGTATTTCTTACTTGTATATACATGTATATTCTGATCTTTCCGGCTGTTATTTATATCTGTTATTCACTGTTTTTATAAATGTAAATAATATTATGTAAGTGAGTATGAATATAATCTCCACCAACAAGCTTCAGAAAGTGGCTTGGTGGGATTTTAGTTTTAGTAAAAAATATAACATTTGAAATTTTTTTAAATTTAAAATTTTTTAGATATTATTTAAATGAAAAAAAAAAGTCCATCAAATACTTGAAGATGGGCGTGTCAAGAGTAGGAATAATCGGCGTGCGTGCATGAGAAGATGTATGAATGTATAGGAATCGAGGTCTGTATGCAAAGACAGGGTGAAATGGCGTTCTATCATCTCTGCCTACCCCTACAGAGAAACAACGTTTTTTGTTTGTTTACTTTTAAGCTGTATAACGTACATTCAATTCTTAATATCTCATACTTTATACCTTGTCTTATATAATATGAACTTTTACATGATCATAATAGCTTATCATATAGAGGATAAGTTTGTAATAATAATGTTTTTTTGCGGTAAGTTGCTGATTTATAATGTATCATAATTTTTATTCTGCTTTTGTTATAACATTATAATTTAAAATATACACAAGTCTGTAAATTTCCAAAAACTACTTGAGAATATTATTTTAAATTATGTATTGCATGTTTTCAATTTCAACATGAAAATAAATTATGTAGTAAATCATAAGAGTTAATTTTGAAAAAACTGTTAACAATGTTTTAAGTATGTCCAAATGCTTGCAGACTGGCTGGATTTTCTCCCTAGGGAGTTGTTCATATTTAAATTTGTTGCAACAGAGAGGGAAAACATTTTTGTGAAGGGAATATGTGAGTCTAGGCATTTACAGGTCTTATGACCTGTCGTTGGCTGGTTTAAGTGGCAATTTTACACACTGTTTAACATTCACCATTTTGTCTATGTTTGAACATACACATTTTCTCAGCTCTTCCATCTGTTGACTTTTGTGAAGTAAAAGAGCTGAAACCTTTATCGTGTGTGAGATTCATCCGGCTGAACCAAATCACCTACTAGGCAATGTCTAGGCAAAACGCATGGCCACTTAAACCCGCCAATGACAGGCTATAGGCCCTGTAAATGCCTAGACTAACATATTAATTTTTTTTAAAACTGATTCAAAGTATTTCTAATACCAAATTATTATTTTATATCAATAATTCCAAAACTGGTAACATATATATATTTTTTTTTAATTATTTTTTTTACTCATTCTTAATTTTTTAATTATAATGTTATTTTTAATACTTATAATGTATTTACTTACATGTAGGCATACTTAACTGTATTTGTAGCTAATATTGTTTAAAAGGCACTTGGCCCATTTGAAGTGCCGTTTATTTCAATAAAATAAAATAAAAAATTTCGTTTTCAAAAATGTTTCCCCTCTCTGTTGCTACACATTTAAATATGAACAACTCCCTAGGGAGAAAATCCAGCCAGTCTGCAAGCATTTGGACATACTCAAAACATTGTTGAATTAACTACCTGGTAAAAAAAGAAGTATCAAAAATGGAAAATTGTTCACAGGCGTTGCTTAGTAGGCGAATTAGTTGGTGAAAGAGTTGAGAAAATGTGGAAGGTCAAACGTTGGCAGAATGGTGAATTTTACACAGTGTGTAAAGTGGCCACTTAAACCAGCCAATGACATGTCATAAGCCCTATTTTTCCCTCCCTGTTGCAACAAATTTAAAAATAAATGTATTTTTTGCTGCCTCTGTTTTTCTTCGCTACATTTTTTCATGTTCTTTTTGATCCGTTTCTTTCGTATAAATATTTCATATTTCGTCATGTAATTGTTGCAATTGGCTTAAGCCGTACAAACTATATTAGTTTGACCGATTTCCACAATTTGTCACAAGGTAAATTAATTCCTTTACCTGTCCCCCTTTCTCTCGCCAAAATCAATCCTGTCTCTTTCGTACCCATGTGAAGATTTCGAAAAACAAATAAATAGTTAATTTTTGTCACCTGAAATTCAGTGTTCGCTTTGAACTCGATAGAAAGCCACGTTTATAGCTAATCGGTTTTCGGTACGAAAACGCATTGCAAAATATAAAATCTCATCATCATTATCATTCCCTTTCCGCACCAAATGGTGCATCGGGCGCTGCATCGGTACATCGATTGCAGCGTGTCTTGATATTTTTTTCGAGATAAAGGTAAGACGATCAGTCTTACGCTTCAGGTACCAGTCCAGGCATCATAAAATATAATAGTGTAAAAATACCCTTTGAATTAAATATGTCGGGAATCGAAATCGAGACCTCTTGCGTGGTAGGCAGTCGCGCTGACCATTACACCACCGGGCCGACAATAATATGCGAAAAAAAGTTTATTGTGACAAAGAAAAAGGAAGATATTACAGTGTGGAGTTTTGCCGCTTGAGCAGAGGAATGAGAAAAAAAAAAACTACAAAAAGGTTAGTCCATTCACTCCATTTCCTTGTTTACGTTTACGTTTTTGTATATTAATTTATTGATGTGTTATATAATTAAGAATACTCCAGAAGGAGCGTAGAATCATATTTAAATACATCGGACTGCGTCGACAAAAACCCCACATTGCCCATTTTCACCGCGCTCGTGCGTGAAGTTGCCGCGTCATGTTGCCAGACCGCGAAAAATATAATCATAACACAAATGTTAGATAATTTTATTTAAAAAAAAAGCAATTTGTTAATTTCTCTTAAATTTTATTGTGCGCGCGGAAACTTTGATCGGCACAACAAAGTAGATAAGTAAAGGGTTAATTAAAAAGAGTAATTTAATTAATGAACTTTTAACTTAAAAAAATAAAAAATATTTTATTTCAGATAAGATAAATATTTTTATGTCATGTTAAATAATATTGGATGAATATGATTGGAGGAATATAGATGTTCAAATATAGGCAGAATGGTGAATGTTACACAGTGTGTAAAGTGGCCACTCAAACCAGCCATTGACAGGTTATAAGCCCTGTAGATGCCTAAACTTCTATATTACCTTCTCTTAAATGTTCTTCATCTCTGTTGTAATATGTTCATATAAACAGCTCCCCAGGGAGTTGACTCCAGTCCTTGTCTACAAAAATTTGGACAAACTCAAAATATTGTTAATATTGGATGTTTAAAGATTTAAAGATGAATCTCTTCACAATAATAAAGGTTTCAGCTCTTTAAAATCACTAAAATCAACAAAAGGAAGAAGTGAAGAAATATGGATGTTCAAACATAGTCAAAATTGTGAATGTTACACAGTGTGTAAAGTGGCCAGTTAAACCAGTCATTAACAGGTCATAAGCCCTGTAGATGCCTAGACTTCTATATTCCCTTCTCTTAAATGTTCTTCATCTCTGTTGTAATATGTTCATATAAACAGCTCCCCAGGGAGTTGACTCCAGTCCTTGTCTACAAAAATTTGGACAAACTCAAAATATTGTTAATATTGGATGTTTAAAGATAATGTTTGTCAAACGTCCACCACGGCGTTGTTTTATCCGAGAGGTCCAATTTTAGTTAGCTCTCTCATTAGATGAGCAAAGTAGCGTAAACAATTTGACTACCCTGGCAACACTAACAAAATGTCAATTTTGTTTTTTTTTTACAGTCTGACAGATGAAAAAATAATGAAATTTTTAAGTTATGCATTTGTTTCTTACACGTAAAATGTGATCCCAAACTGTTTCTTTAAGATCTCAACAGTATTTCTACACTTTGAAACGACACAAACGGCATAGGTGAATTTAAATCGGGAGTTGCGTTCTGAGCGTCTACAAAGAAACTAATGGGTCTAAACGTAAAACTACTCTTTTAAGAGTAGTTGAGTCGCCTTCTGTTTGATGCTCGTATGCGGTTTCTGGAGTATTCTTTTTTCAATGTAATGTTTATCAACTTTAACTTATTTTTTTACGCAAATAAAAAAATTGACTGCATCTTACGAGTTATCGTTTTGCAAAATAAATGTACCCACCCGGTAAGTTACAACAATACATTTGTATGGAATTTATTTTTATTTATTTATTCACATTTTTTGCTTTCAAACAATAATTAATAATAAAAATAATGTGACCTCACTGGGGTTTCCCGTGCCAAAGACACTTAACAATATTTTTTTTCAAAATTACATTTGAGAATAAACAAAGAAGACTAACTTAAAAAAACTAAGATAATAAACAAATATTGAGACAGTTTTAAAAACAAGGTATTTGTGTACATCTTTATTATTTATACTACAAAACACACAATGAAAATAACAAAAACCTAATATAAGCCATACACTTTAAACCTAATAGGAGCAGTTGATTCAATATTGGTATGGGCGAATGAGACAATCCATTTTACTTCTACCTAGCTCCACTATCCATTTTTTTATAGCCTTTTTAAACATTTTCTCGTTACTAATTGTGTCGGTGGATATCAGGATATTAATCTTCACAACACAGTTGGAATGTTTTTAACTTTAACAAATGATAAACAATGCATACATTAATTATAATAATAAAAATACTTTATACTTTTATTCCACTTTTATTTAGACTGACATCGTCAGACTGGTCTGACCAGTCTGACGATGTCGGTCACGACAAAACCCGGTCACTGGTAAAAAAATTATAAAATAATTACAAATAAAAGTGGAATAAAACTATAAAGTATTTTTATTATTATAATTAAAATGCAGTTCCACCAAGAAATGTCAGTAGAAAAACTCAATATAATGCAAACATTAGTTTTCCTATAAACATTAATATAGGAAAAGAGAAAGAGAAATGATAAATAATGCATAAATTCGTTTTTTGCTCAGAGTAATAATTCGCCATGCCATAGAGGAGCCCAAACGTAGGAAAATCACTCTATGACTATTGGGTATTAAGATAGTTACAGTTTGCAGCAAAACAATGGGCCGTATTCAGGTCAAGAATTGAACGTAGTTATGCATAAAGCAGCCAGTCCACAATTTAGGAAAAATGATGTATTCGTGTTATCGGGTGCAGTAAGGTCGATTTTATGTTTTGCTAAAAACAGCCAGACCGCTTTCATACAAAAAACTGTATTAATCACATTCGGATAAAGGTGTCGATCACAAAAACGATGTTTCTCAATTTGCAGAAAACACCCACAAAACTAGAAAAATCTTATGGAACTTTAAAAATCTTTTAAACTGGTCAAATACATAATAAGATTCTTGTTTGTAATAATATTTTTAAAAAAACTTATGTATTCATTGTTTATCGTTTGTTAAAGTCAAAAACATTCCAACTATCGTGTAAATTTTATAATCAACTCTTTTCACAAAATGGCTATTATCTCAGTTTCACTTTTCTATGGATGGCTGCTTTCTGTATAACTACGTTCAATTGCCTAATAGATATTTTAATTTGAAATACTTTTGAATATAAACCTGTGTATTTATTATTGCAGGGTTATTCCAATTTATTTTTGTATACTTCGCCTGTATTTATTTTACAAAACTAAAAATACATGTGTGTGTTTATTTTTTAATTCATTTGTTCACAATATACTTATCTTACATTCATTGAGACACAAATCCCAACTCCATGGAACCAAAGTCCTGAGTTGAGTTTGTTTGTTTACCTCTACTCGATAAAAACTCAAATTTTATATGGATGCCTCAGTGGCGAGCGGTGAGTTTTTAAATTGGTCATCATCATCATCAGCCGTCTCTTGTCCAATGTTGAACATAGGCCTCCCCCTTTAGTCTCCATATTTCCCTATCCTGAGCCAACCGCATCCAACCACTTCCTGCAACTCGTCTTATGTCATCAGACCACCTTGCCTGAGGCCTGCCGACACTTCTTCTGCCCGTTCTGGGTCGCCATTCCAGGACTTTTTGGTCCATCTAGAGTCTGTGATTCTGGCTATATGACCAGCCCAGCTCCATTTCTGGTTGGCAGCCCTATGGACCACATCGGCGATCTTTGTTCTCGCTCTAATCCATGTATTGGTTTTTCTGTCTCCCAACGAAATACCCAGCATTCTCCTTTCCATGGCTCTCTGTGTCACTGATAATTTATGTAAATTTTTTTTCGTGAACACAAAAGTTTCACAGCCATATATCAGTACAGGGAGAACACAAGCATCAAAAAGTTTCTTCTTTAAGTAATGTGAATACTTCGGAGATTTTAGGATAAATGAGAGCTTACCAAAGGCGGCCCATGCTAAACCTCGCCTTCTTTCTATTTCTACCTCTTGATTGAATTAGTAAGCTACGAAAATTCTGATAAAATGTCCATAGCGGTAGCGTGGCATATAAAAAACAAGTCTATTTTATATTATTTGATAAATAATTATTATATATTTTATAAATGATAAATAATAAAAGAAAATAGTTCCAGTAAAAATATTTTCTTTATTTATTGATTGATTTGGTGTTTATTTTGTAGAACTCCGTATTTATTAATATTTACTGAACACTGTGTTCAGTAGACTCAAATCAGTGTTTCATTTCTAATATTTTAAATTTAAAAATATTGTCTAATGTAGCACAAACATTTGAGTTAAAGAATACAATTGCAAAAAATAATTGCAAAAAAAATGGAACCCCAAGGATTCGAACCCCCGCCTTCGTCATTAAAGAAGCAACGACCCATCCGCGCAGCTATTACGTGTTTTGGGTCGGACGCCGAAAAAGTCATATATAAAACTAAATAATTTATTAGCGTACCGGTGCATCTTTGTTTAAGTCTGACTATTATTACTTGTCTTGAAATAAAACACTATTTCTTAATAAATGAAATAAACACTAAATAATTTAAAAGTATTCCTTACCGAGTACGATAGTTCACCAAACAAAACATAAATTACGTTTTAAGAATCATTGTTTCATCGACTTTTATATCACATTATTATTCACAAAACGACATAAGTTATACATTTTATAATTCTGCATATATATTTATTCTTAACACTATACACAAGTAACTTTTTTATCATAACTCTAACTGAATTTTTAAAGTTTAAATGGATACTGAAGAATAACCTACAATATTCAACTGTCATCGTATGCACAAAAACGAATTACAATCAAAAAACAATTGGCGAATCTTTGTTTTTTAAAACCCACTAAAGGATTTATACTATATTATGGATTAAAATATCGATTCGTTTCGATTAAAATATCAAAATATTTATTTATTTTAAAGCAAACTTACTTTCAAACCACCGAAACATAAATATGATCAATTACTTACTTATTATTGTAACTTCCGTGTTAAGACATACAAAATATATTCGTTATCTCTTTCTCACACATAACGAGTGCGTATATTGTCACCTCCCTTAGACTGTCGTAAGTCAAATTGATGTATTTTAAAGGATACTAGCCCTTATGAAGAAGTATTGAAAGATTAAATTGCATTAATGAAAGCTGCAAGATTTTACTGTAATCGCAAGTGTAATTTTTCGAACAAGATTGTAAAATTTTAGGTTTAAAGACATACTTCAATTAGTGTTTTTAAGTCAGCCGAGTAATCTCGTGTAATCCAGTAGTAATAATTTTGGCCAATAGAGGCGCAACTGGTCGCTGTATGGAATAAAGGAATATTATATAAAATTACTTACCCAAGAAAAGTAATATATTTTTTGGTGATGTATTTTTTCCTAATAATACTAAAACATAAAACAATACTTTCGATGTCAAAAAATATGGTAAGCTGCATGTAATCGATTATAAGGAGCATTCGCCCCTGGGACGCCTAGTGCGGCCTTGGCACATTGCCCGTAATGAACTGTCATTATCAACAGTAAACATACTTACATTCACAAATTTATTTCCTTAATTGCTGCGCTGTCGGAGATAGCCATCAGGAACATAAAAAATGATACTCTCTAAAATGGCCGAGTTATCGAAAACACAATAACAGTCTGAAAAAATGGGTCAGTGTAGACCCATCCCTTCTAAGTTTTTAACTATTGGTCCCAAGCATACCCAAGAGGAACCCAGTGGGATAGAGCCACGGATAACTACCACACTCCCTCATGTAGAGATACCTCAGAATTTTTTTCTGAACCCTCTCCAACATGAGGGAGTATCTCTTGATGACAGTTATGGGGAACGCACGCGCGTAACATGAGCGGCGTATTTATGGTTTAAATTTTATTTTGCTGTTACAGGGCTTAATATTATGTTTATTTGCATAAATTATGGGAAAAAATTCTAATGACTGAATTTTAGAATATTCCGTCTTTTACTTGTGGTAACACAGCTTACCCTCCACATACCGCACACCGCATCTGAGGACATAAGTCTCCTTGGCGGTGCCCACATACACGGAAAATTTGCTCGTTGTCAAACGAGAAAAGCTGCCCGAAGGAGCTCTCTGAAATCTGGTAGCCTTAGCATCTTTGTGCTGAAAGAAAGTAATCCAGAAGTACATAATATGTACTTCATTGGATTGAGAAGAGAGGGAAGTGAATTCTTCACTGACTGGGATTAAATTGATTGGACATGATCAATTCGCCGAAATGATTACAAAACTTTTTAAAAGCCTTGAAATTCTTTTTAGAAGCCACCAGATCTGTATATCCGACAGGACCTATAACAGGGCCACGGATAGTAGCGATAAGCTCCATTCGGTAATCATAGAGAAGGGGAAAGGGACTTGTGGTAACACAATGTTACATCACCGCGCGCAAAGGAATTATTTACCACAGTCTTTTAAGAGTTCAGAGAACTAGATTTCTGGAGGCATTAATCTTCCCATCAGAATCTATACTGTAAAATTTTTCTAGTGTTGTGGGTGTTTTCTGCTAAATAAGAAATGCCGTCATCTTTAATTTTTTATTTAATTGGGAAATTCCATCTCCAAAACAGTTTTTTGGGTATGTGGAGATATGCTTTCACTAACCAAATTAGTCAATAAAAGACCAAAAGATCTGTCAACACCTATACTTCATTTTCCTATATTCTCCATCTCTTTTGTAAAATGTGTTACTACGAATGTTTTTTAGAAAGTTCTTCGTTTGACAATGCGATTTCTTCTTCCTTGGAGATTTCAACATCTCTTTCGCCAGACGTGTTTGATTCATCTGTAAAAAAACAAAACAAATTTTGTAAAATAATATATATGGCACATCGATATGGCAAACAGTAAACTGAAACTTTCGGAAAATCATCAAGGAGTTTCCCAATCAAATCCCTCCCACTAAGGAAAATCCAAACTCCTCTTTTGAAAATGGTTGTTTCGGATTCATTTTCTTTTATTCAAGTGTCAAGCCATTCCTTCCTTTGATTCCGGTGGTCCTTGTTTTGAATCCCAATGTACCTACTCCTCCCTGGCGGCGAGTCAAAAAAGCAACGCGTGACAACACAAAAAAAAACCGTACCGCGAACAACAACGAAAACCGTACCGCGAGCGTGACAGTGATTTCGAATCACCAACATATAAGAAAACGTGCAAAGTGACCAGTGCAAACGATATCGGTGTCTTTCTGGACCAGTGCCAAAGGGAGGAAACCGTAAGTCCTTACTCCTTTCATTAATTCCAGGATAGACACTCAAAACCATAACGTCAATTAGTTTACCTAAAATCAAACGTTCCCTGTTTTCTTCGAACACGCGTATCGCGAGAGGGCAGGCCTTGTTTACAGTCCCGAGGTCGAAGGTATCGAGCATCCAACAATGGTTTTGGTCCTTAAGATCTTAATGCGCTCTTCCAAAATATTGAACACCCTCAGTGCGATAAAGGAGAGAAGTTATTTTTATTTTAACAAATTACAACAGAGATGAAGAACATTTAAGAGAAGGTAATATAGAAGTTTAGCCGTCTACAGGGCCTATGACCTGTCAATGGCTGGTTTAAGTGGCCACTTTACACACTGTGAAGCATTCACCATTCTGCCCATATTTGAACATCTATAGCCCTTCATTCTTTCATCTGTTGATGTTTGTGAAGTCAAAGAGTTGAAACCTTTATTTATGCGGGTGAGATTCATCTAATTGAATTATTTCACCTACATACTAGGCAACGCCTGAAAATATAATATTTTTTCAATTTCTATACTTCTTCATGGACCAGGTAATTTATCAACAATATTTTGAGTTTGTCCAAATTTTTGTAGACAAGGACTGGATTCAACTCCCTGGGGAGCTGTTTATATTAACATATTACAACAGAGATGAAGAACATTTAAGAGAAGGTAATATAGAAGTTTAGGCACCTACAAGGTCATAAGCCTTGTAGACGCCTAGACTTCTATATTACCTTCTCTTAAATGTTCTTCATCTCTGTTGTAATATGTTATTTTTATTTATTTAATTTTTTGTACAAAATGTTAACTGTACATAAGCGGACTTATTGTCAAATGGCAATTTCTTCTAACCAGACAATAAAATAAAAGGCTTATTTTTGTTATTCAAGTTAAAGCATATTCAATAGTAAATAAATATAAAAAATACTAAAAATATATAAAAATAGAAATAAATGTATTTGCTTATAAATTATTTTAAATCAAAACTATAACTCAATGGAAAAAAATGAAAAAAGGGGAAAGAGGGAGATTAAGAAAGAGAAAAAGATGTTTCTTCAGACGTGATTAAAACAGAAATACTGCAGTAACATCTTTGATGGTGGATGGGAGATGATTCCACAGTCGAGCCGCATGGACACTATATGAGTTAGAGAAGAAAGAGGAATTGTAGATAGGTATTAAGCCTTGAGAATAAGAACGAATAGGTCAACTGTGAACATGTCATTGGCTGGTTTAAGTAGCCACTTTACACACTGTGTAACATTCACCATTCTGCCCAAGTCAAAACATCCACATTTTTTCAACTCTCCTATCTGTTGACTTTATAATGTGGGTGAGATTTATCCGGCTAAACCATTTCACCTTCTATGCAACGCTTGAAAATAATTTTTAATTGTTTTACTTCTTATACCACTACTACTACCATCACGCCATTTCCCCAGGGGGTAGGCAGATAGATTGTCCGCCACACACGTCTTTCATGGCATACATTCATAGCTTCTTCAACATTAATACATTTTGTCATACATGCCCATCGGTTCTGTCTGCTTTCGACATGACAAGACTATGGTTTATCTGATCATGCCACGTCTTCCTTGGTCATTCTCGTCTCACGTTGCCGTTCATTGTCGCCATATATACTTGTTTTACCATTCTTTTGTCGTCCATTCATTCTACATGACCAAATCATATCATAGACCCTTTCTCGATTGAATCAATTTTACTTGACTTAGATTTACACTCTCGCCTAATTTCATCATTCGTAACCCTATCATACATTGATTTCCTACACATTTATTTATTTAACACTTTATATATATATATATATATATACAATTTATATGCATATAAGAGACGGCATATTGCCATAAAGCAATTTCTTCCTACCCGCCCAAACAGTTCAGTTTGAGAAAATTACAAGTACATGGACATATTGAATCTTACGATTGTATGCAAAATTAAAAACAAGGATTAACAAAATATAAAAAAATAACACTAAATTATGAAGATAGAAGAGGGGATGGGAAGGAATGAAGAAGGGTAAAGGAACAATTCAAATATTTCGATAGTTACATTTTAATCTTGACTTAAATGTAAATAAAGAAAGGGCGTCTTTAACATTATTAGGGCGTCTCTAAGCAGCTACTACTGTGAAAGAGATCGCATTTTAACCGCGTTTACTGGGCTTTCATTATTTCTTTGCTAGTTTCATGTTTCATTTCCATACATAAGTGATGGGACAAAAACTTCGTTGTGCACTGCCAGTTAAGTATTTTTTATATTTTTTTAAAATACATAATATAAGAATTTATTTTTTATTTTTTATTTTTTTAGTTTTTTTTACAATAGTCATAAGAGGTAAAACAGAGTATTTAAAAATAAAGAATAATACAACAGAGATGAAGAACATTTAAGAGAAGGTAATATAGAAGTCTAGGCATCTACAAGGCTTATGACCTGTCAATGGCTGGTTTAAGTGGCCACTTTACATTCTGTGTAACATTCACCATTCTGCCTATATTTAAACATCTATATTCCTTCAATTCTTTCATCTGTTGATGTTTGTGAAGTTAAAGAGCTGAAACCTTGAATCCTAGAAATTGAAAAAATAATATTTTCAGGCGTTGCCTAGTATATAGGTGAAATAATTCAATTAGATGAATCTCACCCGCATAAATAAATGTTTCAGCTCTTTAACTTCACAAACATCAACAGATGAAATAATTGAATGAATATAGATGTTCAAATATAGGCAGAATGGTGAATGTTACACAGTGTGTAAAGTGGCCACTTAAACCAGCCATTGACAGGTCATAAGCCCTGTAGATGCCTAGACTTCTATATTACCTTCTCTTAAGTGTTCTTCATCTCTGTTGTAATATGTTAATGTTAACAGCTCCCCAGGGAGTTGAATCCAGTCCTTGTCTACAAAAATTTGGACAAACTCAAAATATTATTGATAAAGAATAATTACATAGCAATGAAATACATATTAATAGTAAAAACAGTAAACAAAAAAATCCCACAAAGGCATGGCCTGTTCGTGGGTATACTAGAAAATGTCAATGAATTTTTGCTCCTATAATAAATAATACTTTTGTGTAACATAAGAGAAAATAAAAGTAAAAGATAAAAGTTTTTTTTATAGTAATAAAAAAAATAAAAATATTCCTTATTATTAAAGGGCAACAAAATATATCATAGAAAAAAAAAATCATATCTTTAGTTTGAATTCATTATAGTGCGTGTTTTTTAAAAGAAGGAAAATTTAAAAAAAGGAAAATGAAATATTATCAGTAAAGAAAGAATTGAACAATTTTGGGTCTATAAAATATGCATGTCTCTGTGCAAGCCTCGATTTACAATATGGTATTTCTAACACACGACTCCTTCTTTGACTTGATCTATTTGAATTACTTGTTAATAAATATTGGTTCTTAAATGTATATTTTAAACATTGAAAACAATATATTTGTCTTATGTCTAAAAGTTTAGCTTCTTGGAACAATTAGAAAGAGGGAAAAGTGCGATTTTTGTGAAGCATTATTTTAACAATTAGTTTCACCCTTTAGCTATATTTAATCAATAATAATTTGATCGCCGCTTTAGAGATGTCAATCTATGTGTTACATATATGGGATTTCAATCTGTCAATTCTTTGTCTTTACGAACTGCAAATTACACTACGTCACCGTGATTATTTACACTTGGAACTCTGATATATACATAGGTTACAATAATTATTATCTTCGTTTCGAAATGTCAGCAGAAAGGCATGTATAATATTTTCCCTGCATTTCACAACACCATTAAGTCATCTGACTTAAGAAAGCGAAGTAGCTTAAGTCTGTGGAAACCTTTATCATCATGCATTATGGATCTGGCTTGTAATAATACCTTAAAAGTATGTTGCATCATAATATTATTAAGGGCAAACTGATTTGAAGGATAGTTTAAGGACATTTGCATCAACGAGATAAATTTAAAAAAAAATACATTTAGCTTTAAATTAATTGCAACAGAGAGGAAAAATTTTTTTGAGAGGGGATTATGGAAGTCTTGGCATTTACAGGGCTTATGATCTGTTAGTCACAAATAAACTATGTACAACAGGCAAGTGACGTTGGGTCACACCACATAGACAATGTCAATTCCTTTAAATATTTAGGTACTGTAATGAATAATGATAACAATTATAGTACCGAGATTAGAGCACGGCTATCGGCAGCAAGCAGATGTTATTATGGCTTGTTTAAAGATCTGAGATCCAAATTGCTCACTAGAAAAACTAAGACCATTATTTACAAAATTCTCCTCAGACCGGTCATTACACATGGTGCCGAATGCTGGGTTATGACTAAAAGAAATGAAAATATGGTATTAGTATTCAAAGAAAAATACTTAGGAAGATATTTGGTGCTGTCAACCAAAACGGAGTGTGGAGGAGACGGTTTAATCATGAATAAGAGGCACTGTATGGCGAACCCAACATTGCACAATTCATCAAAATTAGAAGATTACAATGGTTTGGCCATGTGCATAGAATGAATGATAACCGCACCCCAAAAAATATTATTTACACCACTCCGGAAGGCAGACGAAGCAGAGGCAGACCAAAATTAAAATGGCTGGATAATGTGGAAATTGGCATAAGAGCGATTGGCCTGACGAACTGGAGAAGAGCCGCGGGGTGCAGGGACGAATGGAGACAAATTCTGGAGGAGGCCAGGGCCCACAGCGGGCTGTAGCGCCACTGATGACGATGACCTGTTATTGGCTGCTTTAAAATGGCCACTTTGCAAACTGTGTAACATTCACCATTCTGCCCATGTTTTTTTATTTTTTTTTATTCAGATAACAAATAATAATACAATTAATATTGTGTTTTTAGTAATATAAATACAATTTTTTACATTAATCAGATACATATATTTACATAAACGATTCCCATTACGTAAAAGAAATAAACATTTATTGTGTACATAATGAGGAGTGACATCTTACAATAGTTTATTTAATTTTAATTATTAATTTTTTTAGGATAACGTTTATAAATTGCAAAAAAAATATAAACGATATTTTTAATAAGTGCTACATAAAGAAGAATTATAAACATAATTTTTCACTTCTTTCTTAAACATATTGTATTCCTGACTGTACTTTGTGTTATCTTTGTTTATTTCATTAGAGAAAAATATTCCTCTGTAAGTATAATGATGTTTGTAGACGGTACCACCTGTTTCATGTACCAACAAGTAAAACATCGTATGTTAAAAATGCTTTTTTTCGTAGGACTTTTTCAATGTACAATACAAAATTTAAAAATATAGATTATACAAACATCACTCTGTCAGATTTAAAATTTAAACTAAAAATGTATTATGTAACTTAGTAGACATTATAATAATAAATATGTACATCTCCCCCCCCCCCCCTCCTTATCCTATCTCTAAGCATTTTTGTCCTTATCCCGCCCAATTTACAGTAACTTAATGTTCTTAAAATTAATATTTAAAAAATCTTTAATTATTGAGTACTTGAAAATAACATTTTTATATGTATAAATTGTATGTATTTATTTGATATGTAATATATGTATATATTCTTTACTAACTTTGTATACTATGTGGAAATCTGTTATTGGTTCTGAGTTTATACACTATATCTGTTTGTTTACTAAAAATATGTATGTAGAACTGTTGATTTCCCTAATAAAATAAAAATAAAAAATAAAATAAAATAAATAAAATAGACGCACCCTATAGAGTAAAATATTTAAATTAACTAGTGACACGAAAACGTACCCATAGTTATAGAGTTTGTTTGTACCAGAGATACCCGACCCTAATCCGTGAGTCTTCAAGGTCCGCGGATCCACAATCCGATTGAGCACATTTATTTTAATAATAATGGCCATCTACAATGAATACGTGCTACATATCAAAATCAAATGAATACGTGCTACAGAAAGACTTCCATTCCGTGTGCCATCTAGACCGACAAGACAAAATCTTTTGTTTTACACTGAAAACGCGTCAACAAACTATTTTAAACAATCTACAATACCTAGAATATGCGACCAATATAACAATATATTTACCGAGGCTGATATTTTTTGTGACAATGTATCTAAATTTAGGTCAAAAATTATAGAAATTTTGAGAGAAGCAGACATATAACATTATTATTATATATTTTTTTTTCATTTCGTTTCTTTTACATTTATTATATTGAACATAATTAAAATTATTGTATTAAATGTTAACAATATTTTTGGTGTGTGCATGAGTTTCTTACACTAATATACAAAGAAATTGGCAATATATGTGTACATACTGTTTGTTTACCTAATAAAATAAATAAATAAAATAAATCAAACGAGAAATAAAGTCGATCTCATACATGTTTATTATCAGAGATAATTACTTCAGACGAAAAATATTATACGTGTATATGCTAAGCTTTCAAAACTCAGGTAGTAGATATTCACAACCGGTTAGGGACTTCGTGCCTGTCCGCGCGTTGAATTCATTCCATACAAAAAAAAAACGTTACGTTAAAAATGCATGTATGTGGGATAGTTTATTAAACTCTTCACAGGTAATAATAATAAATTTGGCTGATTTATACAGCGCCATTTTTGTGAAAAATCACCACAAGGGAGCATCACAATTGTATACGCAAACTTACATTCTAACAAAGCATAAGTGACAATAGTATCTGATTTGAAATATTGAGGGTATGATAAACTGAAGAAGTGAGATTTTAGTTATGATCTGGGGCCCGATTACAATGAGACGTTAAGAGAGTTATCTTCGGCTGTCTATAAATAAAAACCGATATACATGTACGAAAATGAGTATATTTGCATGAAGATTCAAAATATTATTATTATTAACATTAGTGGGTAGATTATTCCACAATCGAGCGGCTACTACTGTGAAAGAGGAGGCAAGAAAATAAGAGCGATGACAGGGTATTAAAAGGGTTCTCTCGTTACTAGAACGAAGAGATAGTCCGTGTTGTGAAAACGGTTGGATGAGCTCTCTCAGATAAACTGGCGAAGTGGGAATATTTAAAATATTGTTAAGAAGTGATATAATTAGAATGTTTCTTCTATGCCTGATACTGGGCCAGTGTAGTTGCGTGCAATACTCGGTTATGTGGTCAAATTTATATTAAAATATCTTCGTCGGTAACCTATAATTGAACATGTTTAGAAGGAAAAATTGTATGCATATTCAGCTTTTCAGTGGCGTTTTTGATACCAAATTTCTAGTGAAGCTTAGATTTTAAGGATAAATATAATATGTGTAAATGTTAAGTAGGTGCCTGTAGCAAATAACACAGTACGGACCATGTTTGTAGGCATCTTTAAGCATTTTTATATTGGTTGCTAGTTTTTTATGTTCACAATGTGTTGATATAGCTCAAATTAAAATCCATATTTGGTACTGGTGAATAGCAATGATTTCTTTGTGAGGCTCAGCTTCACTCACTTCATATGCTCCTTTGTCCCTGCTGCTTTTCATGCAGAAAACTTATTTTTACAAATTACAACAGTGATGGAGAATACCTTAAATAAAGGAATATGGAAGTCTAGGCATTTACAGGGATTATGACCTGTCATTGGCTGGTTTAAGTGGCCACTTTACACACTGTGTAACATTCACCATTTTGCCTACGTTTGAACATCCATATTTCTTCAATTCTTCCATTTGTTGATTTAAGTGAAGTTAAAAAGCTGAAACATTTATTGTTGTAAAGAGATTCATCTGACTGAATTAAAAAGTTCAAAAATTGTTTTCTGGCGTTGCCTAGTATGTGAAATATTCTAAACGTCACAACTGGCG
Organism: Micrasema longulum; assembly: GCF_059751315.1. Lineage (NCBI taxonomy): Eukaryota > Metazoa > Arthropoda > Insecta > Trichoptera > Brachycentridae > Micrasema > Micrasema longulum. The sequence goes on along the minus strand of NW_028280170.1, from coordinate 90,998 downwards.
GGCGGTCGAAGAACCACAAAATACGCATTTACCATGACTGAATGTTTGGGCATTAGTTTACAGTCATCATTTTTGAGGGCTCAGGGCAAGTCTATTTGTTTCAATATGTCAATGACTTCTAGAGTATATTTTTAGCGAAAGTTAAGAGCCAGTTAATGGCAGAAATAAATATTTATATTTACGTACTTTTCCTTTTTACATATTTATTTTTCATCATCCGCATCTGTTCTTCATCATCCGATGAATCCCTAAAACAGATTTATATTTATTGAAATAAATAAAATGCAGTAGTTGTTTATCTTAACTCTCAAAAGGCTGTGGTGAAAAAATCCTTAACGGCGGTGATGTAACATTATGTTACCATAAGACGGAATATTCAAAAGTTCAGACATTTGAAAAAATGTTATATTTACACACCTATACACATTCTATGTGAATGTGATGCCTCACATCATAAAAGGAACCTCATCCTCGGGAGACCACTGGTTAAATATGAGGATGTTAAAGAGCTCGCCCCCTACCCAATGGCCCGATTGTTTACGGATTTGTGATTGGAGGGGGAGATTTGGCAAAATGAGAACTCTCGCCTTCCACACAGTAGCCAGGCTCTTTATAGACCTGAGCGAGAACTATTCACGGGAACCAGTCATAATAGATCTTCACGGGTTGCAGTGACGTCAAGAGCTTGCAAAGCACTGACCCTCACCTCGAAGAATTAGATGAAGCCTTCATGTAACAAAAATGATCAAGATACACTGCGATTGGTGAACCAATACAGTGCGCCATGCACCATTAGGTGCGGAAAAGGAATGATGATTTAATAACATTTAGGCAAATGTTTGACCACAAAGTTAACTAACTAACCATCACGCCATTTCCCCAGAGGGGTAGGCAGAGAGGATAGAACGCCACACCACTCTGTCCTGGCACACTTCCTTTGCTTCCTTCACATTCATACATCTTCTCATGCACGCACGTCGATTATTCCGACTTTTCACATAACCACTTTCAAGAATTTGTTGTACTTGATCATGCCATGTCTTTCTCGGCCTTCCTCGACTTCTACAACCAGACACATTCGCATCATAAATCTTTTTAGCCGTTCTTTCATCATTCATTCGCTCCACATGACCGAACCATCGCAAAAGACCTTTCTTAATTTTGTCGATAATGCTTAACTCAGCCTTGCATTCTGCTCTAATTTCGACATTAGGGCACCTATCATACATTGTTTTTCCGCACATTCGCCTGAGGGATCGCATTTCAACAGCATTCAGTCTACTTTCGTCCCTTTTTTTCCAACTCCATGCTTCGCTTCCATACATTAGGGTTGGTACCAGAACTCCATTATGAACTGCTAATTTAGCCTCTTGCGATAGACACTTATTTGCTACGACAGACTTTAAGGCACCATTAACTCTGTTACCGGCGCTAACCCTCCTTTCAATATCCTTGTCCATATTTCCATCTCTAGTAAACATACTGCCCAGATATACAAATTCTTCGACCTGTTTACACAAAGTTAATGCTTTAAATTATAATTAATTATCACAGTTTGTTAAATTGAGGTAACTTTTTTCAGTAACACCTGAGAACAACATAATGTACCAACGAGTAAAAAAGTATTTTGATTTTAAATCAATACTTACATTTCTTCGCTTATGTCGCTGATATCACCATAATCTTCAGGCGTTTTGCAGACGGAGCAAATTTTGCCAAGATCATTCCAGCAGTGCTCGCAAAATTCACCAACGCATTTCAGATTTGGGCATCTAGAAGAAGTCGAAAGTAATTAATTCATTAAATAGTCTTTAAAAATGCCTCAGAATTTTAACAGTTAAAAAATGACGGTTGTAATTCATGACAGAAATAAAAGACGATGCTTTTACAAAACAGGCAATACCATTGACCGGTTTCATCGCTTTTGCAAAATCGTTTTTTAAATTTATTATGTAATGACCTGAATCCGGCAATGCTTTGCTATTGCTAGATTTAAGTACATACTCGATTATAGATGAGTGAACATAATCGAAAGTTTGATATAAATAATTATTATATTTAGTCCAAATTAGTTTTTAGAGAGATTAGAAAATTTCGAAAAATAGTTTTTCACACTTCAAAACTGAACCGATTTAAATAATTAATATTCAAATATTGAATTTAAGTAGGTATTTAAGTACTTGTTTATGTTTGAATTCCAAAAGACGAAGACAATAATTTTCAAATACTGAATTATTTTTGCAAATGTCGAACTCTGCTCTTCTCACCAACTTGGGTGCACTCTATTTAGGAATGCAATTTTTATAAATGTATCGAACGTCGGTTAATATTATTTTATTATTACTAAAAATCCAGTAAAAAAAATAAAATGGTAAAAATAATGAGGAATTTAAGGAAATAATATGTTATTTGTAAACTTTAAAAAATATACACGAAATACATCCTTCCATTTTTTTTTAGATGCATTATCGTAGAATGCAACTCTAGTGATAAATAAAAAAACATTTACGCTCCTTAATTTTTTCTACTAAATAAATTGGGGATATTTATAGCTATAAATATGCTCGCGACAAAGATCAATATGTCGCTGAAAACCGCTCGTAAATCTGTCCAGTTGATATTAAGTCTATCGAGGACACACATGTGAGCATTGCCTTTTACATATATAAATTCAACACTTGTTGATTTTAGTGAAGTTAAAGAGCTAAATATGGATATTTCAACATAAACGAAATGGTAAATGTTACACAGTGTGTAAAATGGCCACTTAAGCCCACCAATGGCAGGTCATAAGCCCTGTAAAAGCCTAGACTTCCGAATTTCCTTCTATAAAATGTTATCCATCCCTGTTGTAATTTGTTAAGCTGGAATTTTTGTTTTCAACTTGTCATGTGAAAGCCCTCTGGGCGTGTAAAATAAATAAATAAATGCTAGGCGTGTGTTATATAGGCTGCTTTCAGTTTAAACATAAATTTCAATTTGTTGCAACAGAGAGGGAAAACATTTTTCGAGAAGGGAAAATGGAGTTCTAGGTATTTACAGGGCTTATGACCTGTCATTGGCTGGTTTAAGTGGCCACTTTACACACTGTAACATTCACCATTCTGCCTATGTTTGAACATCCACGTTTCCTCAACTCTTCCATCTGTTGACTTTTGCGAAGTAAATGTTTTTCTCTTTCTCAAAAATGTTTTGCCTCTCTGTTGCAGCGAATATAAATGTGAATAACTTAAATATAAATAATTGTATGATTCAAAATGTTCGTGTATTTATAATTTTCTCAAACTGAACGGTTTGGGTAGGTGCCTTAAGGCGATATGCCCGCCCTTATATGTATATACAGTGTATATGTATATAAAGTGTCAAATAAATAAATAAAAAATAACTCCCTAGTGTTTCCTTCCTCCTCTCCAGCCAGTCTGCAAGCATTTTCACATACTCAAAACAATGTTAAACATAAATTGCTTAAAATACAGTAAAATTGTATACTTGATCAATTCATCTGCTTCTCCACACAGCAAGCAGGTTGGATGGTTAGGACCACCTACTATGCGTCTTACCCACGTGAACCTAAAATTAAAACAAACATTTTAAAAATATTGTTAAAATATTTTTTCCTCGTGTCTTATTTATCCGTCTAAATTAATATTTCATATCAACCATGTCTGGAATCGAACCCGAGACCTCTTGCATGGTAGGCAAATGCGCTGACCATTACACCGACGATTTGTTTTTTACAGAAACAAATAAATATTGAGTCAAATCTTACACTGTACATTGTGTCATTTTCTTCCCAATGTTTTTTTTTTTATATGAAAAGAAATATTAGCGATCTTATAATTTACCCAAATATTTAAATTTTGGTGACCATTTTCAACAAGTTGTAAATAACTCACTATTAAAAAATGGAAATTATGTTTGGGCAGAGTGGGGTTCGAACCTCGAACCTCTGATCCGTTAGTCCGCAACACTAACTACGGGACCACAACCCGATTCAATTATGTCAATGCGCTTGAGAAATCACCGCTACTTTTTACCAAGCGTAAGATCTTAGAGACATAATTCGCTCCCGCCTAAAGAGAAGCCCTTTAGCTTTTAACAAAATAGTTTAACAACAAACGTGTAAAGGATGAATTCGGTTTGCGCCCAGCGCCCAGTCCGTCCAAACGACGAAACTAAACAATTATCTCAGCTTATTCCTTCATATAAAAAAACACAATTTTTTACATCTTTAACCCAGTTAGGTTTTCTTGTACTAAAACAAGCTTGCAGATTACAAATATTATTTGAAGATTCTCTATTTGGAAATTAGTATTTCGAACATTATATCCGAAGGACAGTTTTTCTTTGATAGGATATCGTTGACATATTATGTGTCACATGACTTTAGGGGTTCGAGGTGGCTGTTTTTGGCATTATTCATTTTAAAAGGAATCGGCCGGTACTCAGTATTGACATTTAAATCATAATGGAAATATCTGCTTAAAGTCAATGTGATATTTTTAAATAAACTTTTGCTCCAGTGTTGCATTAAAATATCGTTATCGTTCTCTGTCCGCACCAAATGGCGCATAGGGCACTGTATTGGTACATCAATCGCAGGGTATCTTGATCATATTTATGTTACATGAAGGTAAGATGATCAGTCTTACGCTTCAGGTACCAGTCCAGGGACTATGAAATATTCTAGTGTGAAAACACCCTTTTAAATAAATATTTTACATCAACCATGTCGGGAATCGAACCCGAGACCTCTTGCATGGCAGGCTAACGCGCTGATCATTACATCACAAGGCCGACAAGCTACGTATATCAGTTATATAAGTTAATAATAATTAACGTATTACAACAGAGATAAAGAAAATTATACAGAAGGGAATATATAAGTCTAGGCATCTACAAGGCTTATGACCTGTCATTGGCTGGTTTAAGTGGCCACTTTACACACTGTGTAACATTCACTATTCTTCTTATATTTAAACATCTACAATAATTAATATAAACGTCTATAATTAATATTAACAGCTCCCTAGGGGGTTGAATTCAGTCCTTGTCTACAAACATTTGGACAAACTCGAAACACTGTTAGTAATAATTGTTGTTTGAGTTAATTTCCACAGAACCAAAGAAAAAATAGTTTTTTTTTTGCACCACAACAGGCCAGGAGGCCCAATTACAGTGGTGAATTACACCACAGAACACCGAGGCTTGAAAAAAAACACATTTCAATTTTTGTGTTCTCACCGGGAATCGAAACTGGAACCATCCTTCTGTGAGTCAAGCGTTACTTACATATTTTATTTTATTGAAATAAACGACACTTAGTGCCTTTTACATATTAGTTACAAATACAATTAAATATACATACATGTAAGCATAATCATAAGTAATACGGAGCATTCAAAACAATATTATTAATTAACAAATTGAGAAAATCTAAATAAGATTGACTATATAAAAGAATAAAATATTACCAGTTATAGAATTATCGATAAAAAAGGATAATTTGGTATTTAGAAATACTTTGAATCAGTTAAAAAAAACTAAGAAAACAATTTTGAATAACATTAAAAAAAAAAAAAAAATATATGTTTTATTATTTAAAACTAATACTCGGGTAAAATAGTATATATTTATGTATAAAATATATAATGATGTAAAAAAATGATGAATAGAAATATTTTGTACTTGTAAATTTATTTAAGAAAAGAAATAAAATAAAAAAAAGCACTAATAAAGAAGTTTAAAACAATTCTTAACAATAGTAACGAATAGTTACCTAGAACTATTACCAATGAAATAAAGAACAAGAGCCGTTCTATATGTACTAAATTTCATGTCAAATGAGTCACCAACGTCCTGGTACTCATTGCCTAGAGAGTGAAGTCTATTGATGACTGCATTTTTACCATATGATGTCGAAGTATTTTTGCCACAGTATTGGTAGGTTAGCCGAGTTGTCCTTTTCGGTATATTAAAATTAATTAGTGATAAAATTGCATTGCATATTATGTACTTATCGGTACAAATGAACGAACATTTTTTGTAGATTACCCATAAAATAAATCACCGCTCGCCACTGGTACATACAGCCCGTTGTATTGCTGCAAACTGTAGCTAACTTCGTAGATGATAATCAAAAAATGGGTTTTGTCCGTATGGGCGACTTTATTAGCCAATAGCGTAAGAGTGATTATTTTGTCGTCACGTAATCCAAAAAAATGATCAAGGTACGCTGTGATTGGTGTTTCAAAGTAGTGCCTATGAATCGTTTTGCGGATTTGTGAATAAGGGTTATGATTATGAAAAAATTCTTACGGTAACAAATTTTCTATGGTTTCTCGAATTGACAAATGCGTGTATGGTCTTCGATTACTGATAAATATTTGACGGAGGCGTCGTCTTGATACTTTTATCAACGTTTCTGAAAAAAAACCGTTTGTTAAAATGACAGGTTTTTTTGGCCGCAATAGTTAGATTGCTAAAACCGTCTCTTATTTTTTTTTATGGATTTATTCAGTCTTTTCAACAATAGCCAACACATTTCCTTATAATACATATAGTTTCAATTGAAATAAATTACAAATAAAGAAAATTAAAGCTAGGACAAAAATGAAATGATCTGGTCTACTTTAGTGATTGTTTAAATCTAGAAAGACTAACAGGAAAAAAGTCCAGATCTTGTCTTGAGTTTACATTAAGACACAATCGGGACACTGGTGCACGCAAGCCATAGCTTGTGCTGAGCTGATCAAAGAACAGCATATTATTATTTCGCAACCGGCGGATCGGAACATTGAAAGCCACTTGTCCAGTAACGATGGTACATCAATAAAGCCATTTAGTAAATTAAACATAAATATGGAGTCAATGTTATTTCTACGTTTTTGCAGAATTTAATTCGACTTCAAAATTAACTTATATCTCTCTCATATTTTTAATAGGCTTTAAAGATTTCAAAATTTTGTTCCACCTTGCGAATTTTCCATTATTTACGAAATATAAAAATTTTCATCTTTCTGAGTTTGGAACTTTTTTTCATAAAAGCTTATTAAAAATTTGAGAGAAATTAGTAAATTTTGAAGTCAAATTGAATCCCGACATAACTGTCAGTTTTAAGAATGAATGCCTACATGTACAGATAATGTGGCTAGATTCTGCCCTATTAATATATTAGATCATAAATGCGTAAACGCCACTATGAAAAATAAATTTACTTATTTTATTTTTTGCATCTGTTTTACAATCTTCATGAGTGTACGAAATGAGTCGTAAAAGGAGTCAGTTTTGTAATCGCTCGGTAGATAAATTTAGACGATCATTAAGCATACCGTCTTGGTAATTGTCAAAAGTAATATAAAAATCATTTTCAAGCAAGTATTTGTTTGATGTAATAAACTTATATTTACATATAAGTTATTAATTCAAAAAATACTTGGTACACTTTCACTTATTTATTTTGACCAATTAGCGCTCTAATGGTCATCTTCAGACTGGTAGAATTTAAATGAAATAAGTATTTTTTTGTTTAAATTGGGATTTATTTCAGTTTATAATCGCTTTAAAGTGAGCACATTTTATCACGGAAGCCAATTTGAAATTTCAAAGAAGTAAAGAACGCCGACTAAATTTTCGGGGTCATTCATTGGTTGGATTCGATCATATGAGATCGAGATGTTAAGTCGGTAGAACATTTCGAAATAGTACAGAAGTTAGGTGTACTGTCTCGATATGTACAGATAAAGACAGTGTTCATAAGCGCGGCACTGACCCCGTGTTTTTTCATAATTTCGTTTCGGAAGTTCGTTCGATTCTCATATACCCATCTCACTCTAACGCAATCAAAACCGCATTTCGCTCTCATTCCTGCTCACTCGATACGAATAATTTACGAAACGAATTGGTAACAGAAGGCCCCTGTTTATGAAAGTCGTGGGGTTAGTTGGTAGCTCAATCACAAATAACTATCGACGTGCTAATCAGCGACGTGATAACAATTTTTCACCATGGTCGTTTATCGTATTCGCGATCACAATGAAACATCTGTGACCACCAAATAATTAATGCCAAAATATTTACGTTTCACGACGTATAATCCTGCTGCGCAATCACATATTTGAATATCACCGGTGTAAATATGGAAAATATTCCAAATGTGCTATTTTTATTGATTTATTAACTAATTCTTTATCATGCTATTTATTGCATTTAATTGATGGTTAGCAAGCCAAATGCAAAAAAGCAGTCGCCATATTAGATGTAATTTCATTTTTACCTTTTTGTATAAGTTACTCCTTATTTTTTTACAAATGCAATATATTGTATTATTTTTTATGGTAAACGCTGATTTTTCGCCAGTGAACTGTATTTATTTACGAGCAAAACAAAAAATAAACTGACACGAGCGTTCACTTAGAGATTACACACGCGTTGACTTATTGCTGCGATAATTTAAGCATGTTCATTATTGTTCATTGTGATCGCTCAAATGCTTAGCATGTTTTTGAGCACGTCGATAGTGAAATAAGGAAATAAGACCACATTTCTGATTATCGTAGGCAACTAAAACGGCTCAAAATTAGACAGCGGAGAGACTATCACTCCCTCTCACTTCTGTTCAATGTACTTCATAGTCCTAACGCTCCTATATACCTGCGTGAAAAATTTCAACGCTTATCAGTTCATGGTTTACCTCTTCGTTCTAATTCTCAAGGCACTCTCTTAATACCCATCCACAATTCCTCTTTCTTCTCTAACTCATATAGTGTCCATGCGGCTCGACTGTGGAATCATCTCCCATCCACCATCAAAGATGTTACTACATTATCTCTGTTTAAATCACGTCTGAAGATACATCTCCTTTCTCTTCCTTAATCTCTCCTCCTTTCCTTTTTCCTCTTTTTTCCCTTTTCCCATTGAGTAATAGTTTTGATTTAAGGTAATTTATAAACAAATACGTTTATTTCTATTTTTATATATCTTTAGCTTTTTAATATTTTTCTCTATCGAATATGTTCTGTGTCTCAAATTTAAAAATAAAACTTTTATTTTATTGATTGGTTGGAAGAAATTGCCATTTAGCAATAAGCCCGCCAAGGTACAAAAAGTTAAATAAATATATAAAATAGTTATTTGTAATTGAGCTACTGGGCCTTAAAAATAACGTTATTAGGGTTATTTATTTATTACCTGTTTCTCAACTGACGTAGCCGACATAATATGACTAAACAGGTGCCACCGTTTTGTAGCAACAATTCACGGACAGTGTATACTTGTAATGCCGTATTAAATAGACTTCACGAACTCGGCAATAGTTATTTCCACGAATCTGATATATTTAGTGTAGGGTATTGTTCCTATAGAACAAACCTTTTGAACTTTTTCAAAGATGGTGAATGGTAATTATATTTATTTATTAGTGCATTTCATCATAAATATTTTTTTTTCACTTTGCCCAGCTGTGTGAAACAGTACTTATGATTTTCTTGTTGTTTTACTGTAGAATCTTTTATTATTTAAAAGTTCTACTGAATATGTTGTATAATTTTTAGGTTATTTTTTTAAATATAAATCTTGTTTTTAAAATTCACGTTTAAAAAAAATATATAATAATAATAATATAATATTAAGCCAAATATGTTAATATTATAAATTTTTGTAAAATGCAGATTTGCCGTTTATGTTAATAAAATAAATATGTCCTCCATATATTTTGTCAAACTAACATTGAAAAGTGAAATCGCCGTTTAAGTTTTTTAAAGTAACTCGTTTATTTACAAAAAACATTTCCTTTTTTTAAATTTTTTTTAAAATTTAAATCTTAAAGTAGGGCACACATATCATACATATTGTTATGTGTGTTCTAATAATAACATTGCAAATATATTTAATTTATAAATTGTTTATCACATATGTCTTGACCATTATTTTAAATTTTGATATGTTTTTTTCTTCATAAATATTTTTTTCCATTTCGTAATACTTTTTAATTGCTTTAAATAAAATCGAATTTTGTGACTTTGCCATTTTCCTAAATGGAAGTCTAATTTTGTTCTTTTCTCTAGTATTGTGATCGTGTTCATGCTGGTTCCGATCAATTTTTTTCCAAAATTCTGTTTTTTTATTAGAGTTTATAATTTTATGAACAAATATCATTGTATTGTAAAATATTATTTGTTTATTTGTTAATAATTTAATTTCATTTACCATCGACTTTACCCTCGTATATCTGTTTTTTTTCAAAATGATTCTAAAGGCTTTATTTTGTAATACAGTTAGTTTATCTATGTTTTCTTTGTTTGATAAAAATAAAATGCTACTACAGTAGCTTTTTAGCGTGAGGGAAACCAATAGAAAGACCCACGAAGTTTCAAAAGCTATTCGAGTACGTGGAGGGAGAGCTATCACTGCCTTTGTTTGAAAAACCGATTTCTTTCTTGCAGCCATAATGGACTGCAGATAAAAAATTGTCCTACCTCTGCGTTTTAATATCTCTCGATTCAGCCAAATAGCTCTTTGCCTAGCCCTGTAGTCAAAATGGCCGCTCATTACGCGATTCCTTAGCCTTAGAACATAAGGTTCTATCAAAATAGTAATCCAGCAGAACAGTATCAGAATACCTGGAAAAAAAAACAAATTATATATTCAGAACTAGAAGTCAGCCGTGAAACAGAAAAAAATAATGTTTTTGTGTTATGTTGACTACCGACTTAAGCACCAAAAAATAGACACGCAGTTAGGGCGTAACTAGCAATAAATGTACTCGCCCTTTTTTTAATTTCTGTGGTTTTGGGAGTAGAATAATCTTATATGTGGTGCATTCTCAAATAATCCCGAAATATAAGTAAAAAATATGTTGTAAATGGCCAGATTTCTACATTCCCATCTTCAAAGGTGTTTACCTTCCGGGTGAAAATGATGTGGGTATGCATTGTTCAAGTATTGTCATAACTTCAACATCATTTGTACCCATAACCACTGTTCACTCTCAACCTCAGTATCCTTTGATCAGCCGCCACAATAAGACCTCGAGTCGTAAATCAAGTGTTTATTTTGTTGCATGTTTACCGCATCATAGATTTTGTTTCCACCAGCCACCAGTGTTCAGCTTCGGATCGGGGGCCTGTTATAATGTTGTTTCCGCTCGCAAGTGACCAGTCGGAGCCCAGCAATCCCATCAAGAACGAACCAGGTTAGTGGCCTTCATTCCTAATCTGTCTCATTTGTTGGGGTTCTGACCGATTGACACTGCATACCGCTCGAGGATATTTACTTATTTCATTAAAATTAAAATACGGTCCACTCCGCTCAATAATATTGTAGAAATCCCAGGGCTTCGCCCCCCGCTATTTCTCGCCCCAAACCCACGTAGGAATTTGTTTTCCCACCACCTTCTCTATTTTTTGCAAAAAGTTTCAATATTTAATGACCTTCATTCCTTTTTAATCCCAGCAATATTTTGACACTTGCAAACGACACAACACTGTATCATTTAATTTAAATCGACAGTAGCGTACTAAAAAACGTCTACAGAGTACCTCATGGCCAAAATGTAAAGCCATTGAGAGTAGTTTAGTCAGATTCAGTTTGATGCGTGTGTGCGGTTTCTAGACTATTCAAATTCAATGCCTTTTCAGTTCTCTGTTTTTTATGCCGCAAAGTACGCGCAATATATCTCGATCATTGGCCTAACGCGACTTAACAGCTTTCGCGAGACACCTCGCTCGAGGTCTAGAGTCTTGGTCGCCACATGAGACTCGATACTCTTTGATGGTGGAGAGAGTGCAGAAAAAATTTCTGCGCTATCTGTACCTAAAAGAGTGTGGATATTATCCTCGGCTCTTCCCAACCGACTTTTCACTGGGGATGCTAGGCCATCAGTCATTATGGAGGAGGAGGGACGTTCATTTGGGTGTTCACTTTTTCCAGGTGATTAGAAATTCTGATGGATGTAGGTCTGTTCGTACCTGATAATTATCTTCGACAAAGACAGCATCGATTGTTTTACCTACCGCGATGCAGAACCAACCTGCCAATGGTTATGCCGGTTGGTAGAGCAATCTTGCTATTTAATCGCATCGCCTCGGATGTTGGCATATTTCACGACAGTGGGCCTTCCCTTAGGAAAGCACTTTCTAACTTTTAATTTTTCTTTTTACATTTTGTTATATTATTTTAATAACATAACAATCTACTGTAATTTGTGATCTATTATTGTATTTAAAATGAATTTAAAATGAATTGGGTCTTTTTTCTGTAATGTTCTAAATATCTGAATAAATAAATGAAATGAAATGAAGGAGTAAATCAAAAGTAATACTTACAAATATGTATGTAGTTCACATAATTGGGTTTTCTTGGCCTGACGAGACAGGATCTTGTGTCTATAACACTGTCGGGAAACTTCATTGATTTTATGTAGTGCTCGATCTTTTTAAATATTGGCAGGTAAAATCCGGAACCGGCTACGTGAAAATCTCCACCCCCAAGAGAAGACGCTGAAAACAAAAACACTTTTCATGAAAAAACAGCAAAAAAAAAACACACAAACATTCAAAGTGACTTTTATAACACCAGGAACAAAAGTAAATTTAAAATTCCATTGGCAAAACAATAATTTATACAAAGAGAGCCCATACAAATAAAATAAGCTTCCAAAAAAAATAAGGAAATAAATTGAGATTAACAAATTACAACAGGGATGGAAAATACCTTAAATAAGGGAATATGTAAATCTAGGCATTTACAGGGCTTGTGACCTGTCATTGGCTGGTTTAAGTGGCCACTTTACACACTGTGTAACATTCACCATTTTGCCTATGTTTGAACATCGATATTTCTTCACTCCTTCCATCTGTTGATTTTAGTGAAGTCAAAGAGCTAAAATCTTTATTTATGCGGGTGACATTCATCTAATTTAATTATTTCACCTACAAACTAGGCTACGCCTGAAAACAATATTTTTTTCAATTTCTATGCTTCCTTATAGACCAGCTCCCCGGGGAGTTGAATCCAGTCTTTGTTTACAAAAATTTGGACAAACTCAAAACATTGTTGATATATCAACCTGGTTTATGAAGAAGAAAAGATATTGAAAAAAATATAAATTTCAGGCGTTGCCTAGTATGTAGGTGAAATAATTCAATTAGATGAATCTCACCCGCATTAATAAAGGCTTCAGCTCTTTGACATCACAAACATCAACAGATGAAAGAATTGAAGGAATATAGATGTTCAAATATGAGCAGAATGGTGAATGTTACAAGTGTGTAAAGTGGCCACTTTAACCAGCCAATGAAAGGTCATAATTATTGTGGATGCCTAGACTTCTATATTGCTTTCCTTAAAATGTTCTTTATCTCTGTTGTAAGTTGTTGATATTAACAGCTCTTCAGGTAGTTGAATCCAATCTTTGTCTACAAAAATTTGGACAAACTCAAAATATTTTTGATAAAAAATCTGGCTTATACCAATTAAATTGAAATGATTGCGACTCAATCTACATCTGAAAAATTAAAAGAAACATTAATATCGGCGGAAAAGAACACTTATTAATAAATATTTTTTTTTTTTCTAAATTTGCAGATCATGTGATAGAAAATAATCATAATTTCAGTTAAGACTCTGGATTAAAAGTTATTAATGTTAAAAAGAAAATATTAAAGTTAAACCACTCGGAAATCTAAGAAATTAAAAAAGCGGTTCGTGAAAAAAATAACCATATGAACAATATTTTCATTCAACGATATTTTGAGCATGCACAGATGCTAAAAATTTATTTTTTTTGCAACACAACAGGCCAGAAGGCCCAATTTCAGTCTTGACCACTACACCATGGAGGCCGCCAAACGTCCAAATGTTTTTAAAGAGGCTGTATTTCCTCCCAAGGGAGTTATTTAGATCTAAATTTGTTGCAACAGATAGGGTACACATTTTTGAGAAGAGAATATGGAACTCTAGGCATTTACAGGACTTATTTTATTTTATTTATTTATTAACTTAAGTTAGTTAATATTACATTGTATATTAACTAATATATTTACAATTATAACAAATACTTATTAAATATTTCTTACATAACTACATTATTACAATAAACATAACTTTTTTTTTTTAAATCCGTAAGTTTTCTTTCATTCTTCATACTTTCAGGCATCTCATCATACAGTTTTAACTCTTTATACATTAAGCTATTTTGTGATTTTGTTTTTTTCTTAAGTGGTAGTCTTATCCTATTTCTATTTTTTGTCCTATATTTACATATGAACATTTCTATTTAATATAATTTCACTTATAAAATACTTTGGCATGAGATTATTAAACACTTTACATATAAATACAAATACATTATACAATAGTCTTTTCTTTATTCCTATCCAGTTCAATTGTTTTCTCATTTTTTCAACACTATTATATTTGCTTTTTTTCAGTATAATTCTCATTGCTCTATTTTGTAGTATTTCAAACTTGTTTATGTCTCCCTCGTTAGCTAAATATAATAAAGTAGAGCAATAGTCCCAATGAGGGGCAATTATTGTTTTGTATATAAGTTCCGCACTCTTTTTATTTATTTTTTTTCGAATTCTTCCTAGGAAGTAAATCTTTTTTGAAATTTTCTCATGTATATATTCAAAGTGTGATGTTAAATTTAATCTGGAGTCAAGAATAATTCCTAAGTATTTCATTTCATCAACCCTTTCAATAATTTTACCATCAATATGACCCGTCATTGCCCGGTTTAGTGGCCACTTCACACCCTGTGTAACATTCATCATTCTGTCAATGTTTAAATTTCCACATTTATTCAAATCTTCTATCTGTTGACTTTTGACTGTTTAAAAACATTTGGAAATACTCAAAACATTGTTGTAATTTTTTTTTTTTAATGTGCACAAATTTCGTGTATTTATCAAACTAAAACTTTTATCAAACTACGTAACAATTAATACTTAAATAAAGTTTAGCATTTTAAATACTTAACGTGATAAATTCAATCTTAATAGTTCGTAGTAGAATATTCTGTCCATTAGCCAATAAAGACTATAGTCTACTGATAAATGGCATGCAATTTTTAATGACATCAGAAAGAGTGCAACGCAAGTGTGAACTATCCGCAACTTTTCTTTAGGTAATAGCCAAATTGAATTTATCTAAAAAAAGTAAAACATAAAATTAATAAAAAGTTCAGTGATTAAAAAAATTATATTAGTAATTGGTAATTACTATCTGATGGGAAACAAATTTCCACGTGGATGCGGAGCGAGAAATAGCGGGGGACGAAGCCCTAGGGCATCTAAAATATAGTGAACTGTATTTTAATTTTAATATAAATAAATTAATATCCTTCTATGCTGTATGCTGTGTCAATCAATCACAACTCCAACCAATGAAATAAATCAGGAATGGAAGCCACTAACCTGATTCGTTCTTGATGGAATTGCTTGGGTTCGAGCGGCACCAGCACTAGGGCAATCACCAATCTGACCTGGCACACGTTCAACGAAATAATATATACGACACGAGGTCTTGCTGTGGCGGGTTATCAAAGGATACTGAAGGTGGGAAGTAATCAGATGTTGTGGGTACAAAAAATGTAGAAATTGTGACAATAATTGACTAATGCACACCCACATAATTCGCAACCACTATCAAACCAGGTTTACTAGTATGGAAGGGCTAGCTGTTCCTAGATACTGCAATAAATATGGCAAAAGGACACTGCAATACAGTATACCTAAAATATTTAACATGTTACCAAACAATATTAAAAATACTGAGTTAAATACAGGAGTGCGACGTTTGCTCAAATTATCGTTATTGGAAAAAAGTTTTTTGTATTAGTGATAGTTTTTAATTTTTCATAATGTAATCTGTAATTGTTTTTCAAGTAAAATGATTGTTAATGTAGGTTAAGTGTAAATAATCGATGTAATTTATAAGAACCTGCTGACGAGTTGTATGTATGCAACTCAGCAGGACTTTAATTTAAGACTATTTTGTAAATATTTTTGAAAAAATAAATAATATTTTTTTAAAAATTAAAACATAAATTTCGTCCCAAAAATAGTTTAAATTAAGATTAAAATGAAAATAAAAGACCACACTCATAATTTTGAACACAAATAAAATAATCAACATATAATTTTATATTATATGATTTTAGATGCTATATATAGTATAAAAAATAGTATTAAGAAAATAGACAGAAAAAAATACATAATAGAATATATAAATCAAATATTTATATTTTATATGTAGAAAACAAACATTAAAAATTAAAAGTATCTATTTACATTATGATTTTAAATATAATGTCAACAAAATAAGAAAGAAACAAGAGAAAATAATAAAAATGTATTGTTATTGAATGAGAGATAAATGTGGCCACTTAAACCAGCCATTGACAGGTCGTAAGCCCTGTAGGTGCCTAGACTTCTATATTACCTTCTCTTAAATGTTCTTCATCTCTGTAGTAATATGTTGGTATAATACACATTATATCGGAATTTTCTGTTTGTAGTTTTTCTAAATAGTAAATAATATGTTATGTAAATATCGTTTATTTATTTATTTTATTTTATTTAGGATTTTTACAGCTATTAAATAAACAAAATAATTAGAAAAATCTTAACAATACTAAAGCCAATAAAAAAAATCCACTGTAAATATAATGACACATAATATATAAGAAAAGAAGTTTAGTAATTGTATTTGTGTGACGTTTGTATTCATGTGTATGTGAATGTGTGTATGCGTGAATGAATGAGAAAGAGGGTGCGTGTGTGTGGGTGCGTAAGTATGAAAAAAATAATTGTTTAAAACTTGTAAATTGTATTAAAATTCAAATGACGAAATGATAAAAATTGTTTTTTTTTTTTTAAGTATGTTAAATTTCAAAACCGTATTCTGAAAAAAAAAGCATTTTATTTTTAAATTTAACTGATACACATCGAATGAATAATGTACGACGAGTCCCATACAATACGGTATGTAACCACAAAATGCAGTAAATACGAAAAAATGACAACAATAAAATAAGGTTTGACAATACGCGAACGTTGATTCAAAACTAACACACAAATGCATATTTAGACCCTCAAGTTTTTAAATAGCTAGGGTGCTATTCTAAACCACTCTCGCAGCACGATAAAACAGTTTTTATCGTGTATTTTGTATGCAAATACACGAGATAATGCGGCTAAGAGAGCGTTTGGAATACCAGCCCTGGTACAACTTACGTTTGTGTACTCGTTCGTTTCTCGTCTCGTGAGGGGTAAAACGGAGGGTAGCTGCATTTTAGCCCTTTGTTTGTCAATTTCTCTGAATTGTGAATTGATGTAGTAATTGTCGAATCGATCCCTTGTCAGAAAAAGGTAGCGATATCGAAAAACACTAAAAAACATATAAAGATACTATTAACGATATATTTAACCAACTGTTTGGTTTTTTGCTCATAAGAGAGTTATCACGGTGTAGCGAGATTAGAAACTTAGGAGTTATTTTTGATTGTAGCTAGATGTTTGCGTCTCACATAAATGCTGGGCTTCGTTTTACGAATTTCCAAACCCTTTATATAACCGTATACATTATAACACTTTTGTACGCAATATATTGAAATTTGCATCTTGAAAGGATTGAAAATGTTTAACAAAAATTTAAAAAATGCCTAGATTATAAAAACAATAAAACTCTTTTCACTTACAGCCAATCTATTTTTTACCCTTGAAAAAAGATGGACCATATCTGAATTTTGCTATTAAAATAAATTATCAAATAATAAAGAATACTCTTTTTACCTACTCTCCAAAATTAATCTTAATGTCCCCATTCACGTGACAAGAAATAGGTTTTTATTCCATCTGCCAGTCTGTAGCACTGACTAAGTACAACACTCTTTTCTCTATCGTTTTTGCTCAAATTATAATGCTTTTTTCATCTATTGATATATTTAACATGCCCCTTAATTTGTTTAAAAATAAATTCAGCCTATCTGGCTGTGATACGCTCCCACTTGCTTTTACATTTAAGCTCACGCTTACACACGCCTAAACACTTACTGCCACACACGGGTTTCACAGGCCGGTTTTAACACTACCAACGCCCTGGGCGGGATTTCTACGGCGCCCCCTATCTTCCACTCCTTCAGACCCATACGAAAAAAGGCAAGGTTCATAATGAAATAACTATTTTTAAAAAAAATACCAATAAAATTTTACTTTTTTAGCCTTTCTATCAATGAACTCTTATAAACATAATTAAGTTAATGTTTTCCACAATTTCATTTTCGATTGACAAATATGCCAGGTTTGTGAATCTAGATTGAGATATTGTCGATCGTAGATAAGTTTTTCTAAGTTTAAGCTTTAAAAAATTCCTTTCCCCACTAGCAATCGTTACAGGTAGGTATAGTGATCAATATTCGCAACGCTATCCATAAATTTGGGTACAGTTCTTGTAAGTTACGATCTTTGATAAAATTCAAAACAATGACAGGATTAACCACATTCTGATCAGGCAACAACGATTTCAGACTTATGAGTTCATCACCAACATACAACCATCTATATCGGATTTAGAATCTACTGTTAATTTCAATTGGAAATTACCACAGAGTTTGAGAAGGTCTGGTTTTTCCGGAATCTTTTTTATATTGAACCAAGATTTTGAGTACTCATTTAACTTTTCAAATCTTTCATGGAGTGAAATAAAGGTAGTGTCCAAAAGGCTGCAGAAAAATCAACTTCAAATGACTTTTTTGGTGTAGTTATAGTCTCATCGTGGGCCACTATAACGAGTTTGTCGCTAAATTTAGGAAATTTACGAGTAAGTTGGACTCGCTCGATGAGCGAGTGGATAAAATGGGGCGCCTGCAGCGCCCCTTTATATCAACCGCGCCCTACCCTAACGCCGCTACTGACCACACAAATACACAAAAACGCATATATTAATGCAATACTCACGTGCACACAAGTAATAATATAAAAGCCATCGATAACACGGTGCAGCCGACAGAAAACCACTTAATCAGAGTAAATTTACTCCTCAGTTCGACCCTTATCTCTTTGAATATTTCTTCAAATGATTTTGAAGTGTTTGTCGCTACGTGGAAACTTTCGTGAAATTTGATATTGACATACAAAGCATGTTTTAGCTTTATGCTTAAAATGTGGAGTTCTAAAACCAGTAAACGAGTTATATGATTAGTAATATTATAAGCCAAAGGATCTTAATATTTCTAGACCGGAATTGGATTCTACGTCCTATTCCAGAGAGAAACCACTTTATCAATCATAAACATCATTCTTTTTTCACACTTAATAGGCCATATACTCGCATATGTTTTTAAAAAAATATTTTTGATGTTTCTGATCCTATATTTGTCGTGATATACTCATGTGTCAGTGTCAACTAATTTATTTATTTATTTATTTATTCACACTCTTTATCAAAATACAATTCTATGTTCACTTTGCCCAGCTAACAAGGGTACATACCCCGTTCCAAGCTAGGCATTTTATTATATTATAATAGTTAACAAATTAATATAGAGCACAGACAAACAAAATATAAACTTATTCGGATACACATTTTGATTCATATACATACAGACATACACATATATAGACACATGTATATATAAATATACACATATATACACATGTACATACACACATGCGCATACACATACATACATTCATAAAAACAGACAATTTATTTATGCGAAACTTCATGGTTGTCATCTATAAATATATTTTATCAAAATTATTCCTTATTTTTTATATTTTATTTTTGACATCCAGTAAGGTTCTCCAATCCGTGGCATGCATCAACTTTTCTGACTCCCTACGACCAATGTCATGAAAGAGCGAGGTCAACACCTTCCGTAACTTGACAACACTCCCGTCTTTCCACGATTCTGGCAAAAGATTATGGACCTTTTTGCCCACGTTATAGTGTTGTCTCGATGCCAGAACAGTGTTGACCCCTTCACTTAGTATCAGATCCCTATTAGAGTATCTTGTATTATGGTTGTGGTTGACGCTCGGGTAAATGTCTCTCTTTATGTGTGTAACCACTACCGTTCTCAATATATACTGTTGAATAATATTCAGTACTCTGAATTCTTTGAAGAGCAAGTCACTTGGATAACGAAATGTTTTTTTTTAAATGACTCGGATTAAAGATTTCTGTGCAATTGCTACAGGTTTTTGTCTTCGCTGTTTGCTCGTCCCAATCGCTCGTCCCATCTCAACACAGAACTTTTAGTTCCATGGAGTTGAGACTTATGTCTCAAATAATATACAGTAAACTTATGTACGTAAATAAATAAATAAAATTTAAATACATAAATAGCGCCCTGCATTGGTATACCAATCACAGCGTATCTCGATCATTTTTTCTACGCAAAGGTAAGATGATCTGTCTTACGCTGCAGGTACCAGTCCAGGGACTATGAAATATTCTAGTGTGGAAAACACCTTTTAAATAAATATTTCATATCCACCATGTCAGGAATCGAACCCGAGACCTCTCGCATGGTAGGCAAACGCTCTGAACATTACTACACCACAAGGCCAACTGTATCAGTGATTTTTTAAAATGATTTTTGTAATTATTGAATGTCTTACAATTTTATAGGTTGGCAGTAAATCATTACATGTATTTTGCACATACATATTATACAGTTGGCCTCGTGGTGTAATAGTCAGCGCGTTTGCCTACCGGGCAAGAGGTCTCGGGCTCGATTCCCGACATGGCAGAAATGAAATATTTATTTTAAAGGGTGTTTTCTCACCAGAATATTTCATAGTCCGTGGACTGGAATCTAAAGTATAAGACTGATCATCTTACCTTCATGTAACAAAAATGATCAAGATACGCTGCGTTTGGTGGACCAATGAAGTTCCTTATGCACCATAAGGTGCAAAAAGGGAAAAATGATTATGAAGATACGTATTAAATGTTTTTTTAATAATAAAAAAAAATAAAAAAAATACTTGTAACTAAAATTTATGAAAATAATATGTGTAACGTCAAAGCAAACAACCTCGTAGAAAATATATTTTTCAACAATGTTTTTAGTATGTCCAAATGCTTGCAGACTGGCTGGATCTTCTCCCTAGGGAGTTAATCATATTTAAATTTGGTGCAACAGAGAGGGATACCATCGAACATGGGAATAGGTAGAAGAGTTAAGGAAATGTGGATGATCAAACATAGTCAGAATGGTGAATATTGCACAGTGTGTAAAGTGGCCACTTAAACAGCAAATAACAGGTCATAAGCCCTGTAAATGCGTAGACTCCCATATTCCCTTCTCAAAAAAGTTTTCCCTCTCTGTTACAACAAATTTAAATATGAACAACTCCCTAAGGAGAAAATCCAGCCAGTCTGCAAGCATTTGGACATACTCAAAGCATTGCTGAATTAACTACCTGGTAAAAGAAGAAGTATAACAGATTGAAAAATTATTTTTCAGGCGTTGCCTAGTAGGTGAATTGGTTCAGCCGCATGAATCTCACCCACACGATAAAAGTTTCAGCTCCTTTACTTCACAAAAGTCAACAGATGGAAGAGTAGAGGAAATTTGAATGTTCAAACAATGGCAGAATGGTGAATGTTACACAGTGTGTAAATTGGTCAATGACAGATTATCAGTCCTGTAAATGCCGAGACTCCCACATTTCCTTCTCAAAAATGGTTTCGCTCTCGGTTGCAAAATTTAAGATATTTTTCTTTCAAATAACCTTGACCATTTTTTTACTTGTGGTGCCAATTTTTTTAATGAAAAAAACGAGCTTAACTAACGTTAACTAAATATTTTAAAATCTTTTGCGATAAGATTTACGTACCTTTCCTAATTTTCGTCACAACACCAACTTCGATGTCGTCTATCATCTGGCACATGAAGTCGAGCGGTTTGGTGAAGTAGCAAATATTCTTCAGCAAGTATTCCTGGCTACACTCCGTGGAGAATGCTGGTCCCATGCTGGCCTTACAATCGGCTATGGCACCGTTGAACATCCTCGTACAGCGGTCAAAAGGACTCCCCAGTCTTTTGTTGCATATGTTAACGACAGAGGACAACCATTGGAAGACTATTTGAAAGGCGTCAGCTGAAATAAAACATAAATATACGTCAACGTATTACAACAGAGATGAAGAACATTTGAGAGAAGGGAAAATAGAAGTCTAGGCATCTATCAACAGGGCTTATGACCTGTCATTGGGATTTGGAAATGGAAATATAAATTAACATATTACAACAGAGATGAAGAACATTTAAGAAAATGTAATATGGAAGTCTAGGCATCTACAGGGCTTATGACCTGTCAATGGCTGGTTTAAGTGGCCACTTTACTCGCTGTGTAACATTCACCATTCTGCCCATATTTGAACATCCACATTTCCTCAACTCTTCCATCTGTTGACTTTTGTGAAGTAAAAGAGCTGAAACCTTTATCACGTGGGTGAGATTCATCCGGCTGAACCAAATCAACTACTAGGCAACGCCTGAAAACAATTTTTCAATTTTTATACTTCTCCTTTTACCAGGTAGTAATACAACAATGTTTGATTATGTCCAAATGCTTGCAATGCTTGCAAAATATAACATTAATAGAAATG
Source organism: Micrasema longulum (assembly GCF_059751315.1). Lineage (NCBI taxonomy): Eukaryota > Metazoa > Arthropoda > Insecta > Trichoptera > Brachycentridae > Micrasema > Micrasema longulum. The sequence goes on along the minus strand of NW_028280170.1, from coordinate 68,372 downwards.
AGACATGAGATGTTCTATCTATATTCCTTCAATTCTTTCATCTCTTGATGTTTGTGAAGTTAAAGAGCTGAAACCTTTATTTATGCGGGTGAGATTCATCAAATTTAATTATTTCACCTTCATACTAGGCAACGCCTGAAAATGTTATTTTTTCCATTTCTACACTTCCTCATGGACCAGGTTGAATTTATCAACAATATTTTGAGTGTTTCCAAAAGTTTTTAGACAAGGACTGGATTCAACTCCCTGGGAAGCTGATAACATTAACATATTACAACAGAGACGCCTGAAATGTTCAAATATAGGCAGAATGATGCACAGTGTGTAAAGTGGCCACTTAAACCAGACAATGACAGGTCGTAAGCCCAGTAGGTGCCTAGACTTTTATTTTTCTTTCTCTAAAATGTTCTTCATCTATGTTGTGATGTGTTTTTATTAACAGCTTCCTAGGGTTGAGTCCAGTCCTCGTACGAAAATTTAGACAAACTGAAAACATAGTTTATTAATCAGAAAGTTAATGCTGTGAATGTTAATAGATTGTTAATATTAAACGTCGTATTTTTATCCTTAGAGGTGGAGGTCAGTGTTACGCAAGCTCCTGAGGTCACTGCGGCCTGTGAAGATCTATTGTGACGGGTCCCTGTGAACAGTACTCGCCCTCCCAAGCCCGGGTCTATAAAGAGCCTGGCTACTGTGTGGAAGACGAGAGTTTACATTTAAATCTCCCCCTTTAAGCCCAGATCAGTAAAGTATCAGCATACTAGGTCGGGGGCGAGTTTTTTAACATCCTCAGGTTTAACCAGTGGTCTCCCGAGGATGAGGCTTCTTTTATGATGCAAAGCATCACAGTCACATATAATGCGTATAGGTGTTTCCTCATTTGCACAGCAGAACCTACATCTAGAAGTTTCGGAAAGGTTCATTCTGGCAAGGTGTTTGTTCAATCTGCAGTGCCCCGCAAGGACTCTAGTGACAACCTTTTAAAGTGTTCAATTCATTAATTGACTGTCCTGATTTGCTGGCGTTGGTGTGTTTCCGTGTACCTGGTAGACATACCCGCCACAGATCTCCTTTTTGCTCTGCAAGTTCTAGGACCAACTATCACATGCACTCGCCTATCTCTAGGCTCCATAGATATGGCAATTAGTATGAAGACAAGGCTGATATTTTATTTATTTATTTTTTTATTTTTTATTTTATTTTATTCAGGAAACATACAGTACAGTTACAAAGTTTAATATTTTACACAATTAGACTTAATTCTAATAGTGAAGTTTCCATATTATAAAGCAATTATATGTAAGGTTAATTATGAAAGTATAAAAAGAGAAAGAAAAAGAAAAACATTAATGAAAGTTGTTTAAAAATTAAAATTTAAGTGAAAAAAAGATATTAAAAATTTTGTAGTTTGTAGTGAGTATTTACAAATGGATATAATATTAGAGATGAAGAAAATTTGTAAGAGTAATTTAAAATTAAGAATGAAAAACATGATCAGATGTAAAAATAAAATAAAATAGTAATATATATATTTTTTTAAATATATATATTTATTAATATATTTGGTTCTAGACTGATAGTTATAAAACGAATCTGATTGCTTTTTTTCTCTCGCAATATTATTCTTAAACTTTTCTTTATATTTAAAAATGTTTTTCCTTTTTTTTATATATTTATGTATTTATTTCGTTAATATTTTTGGTTGCTTATGTGTATTTACCTACTTGTTACTATTGTTATAGTTATGCAATTTTATTATTTTTTGCCATGTTTATATATATGTATTTTTTTTTCATATTTATGTTTAATATATTTAAAGGCAATTTATGCCGTTCATGTAAAATAAATAAATAAATAAAATGAACCCTTACTAGATTTCGGCAGAGCGTTATTAAGTCAAAAGAAAAACTTTGCGAGAACCCTTATACGTGTTCCTTCGCATAATTATAATATTTAACTTACCAATTTTTAAAACCACTTTTTCAATTTCCATCAATGGTTCTAGTAATGTTTCTACCTCTTCCCTTATAACGCCAACTAATTGATTCAAAATGTGCCTCAATTCTATAAAGGGTTGCTTTATAGCGTGCTTCAGTTTTAGATATGCTTCATGTAACTTGTGCTTGGAAAGAAAATAATAAAATAGACAATCTTAGACAGTTGACTTCCAAATTGTCGTTGCGTCTTGCAAACTGACTCTCTGCATTCATTTTACTAAATACGCCAAAAAAATTCAAAAAAATATATTTAACCACAATGAGGAAGTTCAGTCTGTTTTTTAAGGTTTCATTTATTATTTGTTAACACTTTGTATCCCGGAGCCGTGTAAACACGTGATTATATAACCACGCGTTGTGTCCCGGTTCTGTGCTTTCACGTGATTTACCAGCTGTTCAAAAGAGTGCATTTTATTCACATCTTGTGACATCTTGTGGCTTTTATTAGTACTTTTTGCTGCTGGTAAACTACGTGAAAACACGGGACTGGGACACAACGCATGGTTATTATAATCGCGTGTTTACACGGTTCTGGGATACAAAGCACAAAAAAAGGAGTGAGACACCGTGGGTATATGTTGCGAACATTGCAATGTGGCTCTTCAGAAAGGCGAATGTCGGCAATGTCACTCTGACATTTCATGAACACATAGAGACAATCAGTGGTAATGCATTGAAGATGTTAGGATTTGTTCTGCGCACTGCCAGGGTTTTCGAAAATACCCGCGTACTGAGAACTCTTTACAACTCCTCGGTGCGAAGTAGACTCGAGAGTGGCTCGATGATTTGGGGGCCATATGAACTGAAGTACTCTCTTATGATAGAGAAAATCCAAAAGAAGTTTCTGAGATATCTCTACATGAGAGAGTGCGGGTATTATCCTTGGCTCTACCCGACCGAGTTTCTCCAGGGTATGCTTGGCTACAACAGTTTAGAGACTAGAAGGAATGTGTATTTGACTACACATTTTTATCGATTGTTGCGCGGTATGATCGATAATTCTGAAATTATGATGAGCATTGGTTTGTATGTTCCTAATAATTACCTAAGACAGCGTCAGCATAGATTGTTTCATATTCTGATATTCAGGATTAACCTGCCTATGGTTATGCCTGTTGGAAGGGCTACCGCTATGCTGAACAACATCGCTCTGGATATTGATCTGTTCCATGTATCCGAAGGGGTTTTCCGGAGCAGGATTCTTCGACTACTTTGACATGAGTCTCTTTCGTGTATTTTTTTTTCTTTTTTATAATATGTTCGTATTGAATGTATTTTTGTAATGTATATGTTATATTTGAAATAAATAAATTGAATTGAATTGAAAACTATAATATAAAAATGACTTATTAAATTGTTTCAAAAAAACATGAGAAGTAAGAATTGATTTAACTTAGTATTTTCATAATTATAACACATTTAAGGAACCCTTCACAAAACATGAAATTTCACAAAAATGGGCCGGGCACAGAGTTTATTCTATGTGTATTCGGCCGGTACTCAAAGTGTTAATAGACTATCAAACTAATCCAATTAAAAAAAACGAAAAATATGTATCTACGTATTAGCATAACTATGATTTTTAAAAAAATATATTTTTTTGAAAATTTATTTATTAACCTTTACATTGATTTTCCAAAAATAATGTATACATTTTTCATTCATACTCTGTTCGAAATAATATTTTTTACTTCTTTTGAAAAGTTTGTCTGAGTCTTTTGTTTAGTTTTGTCTGGTAGTTTATTGTATAATTTCAGTCCCTGATTTATAAGTCTCGATTATCCTTGTCTCGTTTTGGAATGTATGTGATATTGTTCTGATATTCTTGTATTATGTTCTTGTTTAATACTCTTATTATTTACTGATGTTAAAATTTTTCCGGCTATTTTCTAAAAGTCGTAAATAACTTGTGCTGGAAAAATGGAAATCAAGTTGTGGAAGAGTGGGATTTGAGCCTGGGACTTTTGTTCCGTGAGTTAAAAATACTACCCCGAGACCACAGCTCGGCTATAATAAGCTCCTAGATACTTATTATCAGCCGATCCAGTATTAATTACCTCATTACAAAGCAAACCTCTAGAAAGCTTGGAGACGTTCAAAACGGTGTTTTCTGTGGGTCCTGTTAATATCAAAATATAGATGTATGCTATGACTGCTTGCCTTCCTCTTGAAGAACAAAATTGTGGTAATATTATGTATGTATAACAGCTGAAATGTAAAAAAAGAGTTGTTTCTTTAAAGTGTAATACAACATTAAATTAAAAATTCTTGTCAAGCTTTGATTGGGTTAGAAATAATGAAAGCATAGATTTATTTAAAAAAAAATAATATTCGACAAATCTGCCGTCTTTACGCAAAGTGAATCTAGCATTTTAGATGTTTTTTTTTTTAAATTACAGATTCGGAATCACAAAGAGAAGACTTTTATTTATTTATTTTTAAGAAACAAACAGTCGAAAATTATTTAATAACATAAAAAATATACGGTTTAAAGACAGACAAGCGAAGTTTCTAAATAAGATTCATACATATTAAATTGTGGCACAACAATAGGGTGTGTTTGTGTGTATTTGTGTGAGAGTACGTGTTCAGGTGTGTGTAAGCGTGAGCATCATTAAATAGCAAGTAAGAGCGAATCGCAGCCAGAAAGAATGAGTTTTAATTGATTTTTAAATAAATTAAGGGGCATGTAAAATATATCAACAGATGAAAAAAAGCATTACAGTTAGAGCAAGAACGATAGAGGAAAGAGTGTTGTGCATAGTTAGTGCTACAGACTGGCAGATGGAATAAATACTCGTCAATGTTTGAGTCAAGTTTCGTCAATGTTTGAGTATGTCCAAATGCTTGCAGACTGGCTGGATTTCCTCCCCAAGGAGTTATTCATATTTAAATTTATTTCAACAGAGAGGGAAAACATTATTGAGAAGGGAATATAAAAATGTTTTCCCTCTCTGTTGAAATAAACTTATTTTTCGTCACGTGAAAGGGGACATTAAGATTAATTTTGGAGAGTAAGTTAAAAGAGTCTACTTTATTATTTAATAATTTATGTAAATAGCATAGTTCAGATACAGTGCGTCTATTTTCAAGGGTAAAAAATCCATTTTGTTTGGCAGATTGGCTGTAAGTACAAAGCGTTTTATTGTTTTTATAATCTAGGTATTTAAAAAATTTTCATTGAACATTTTCAATCCCTTCAGACGAGAAAGAGAGCATATGGAACGATTGAGAAAAAAATATTTCTTGGGGTTTTTTGCTTCTGGCGGAAATCGAGCCAGTTAGCCATCTAACCAACTGCACCACGGCGCCTGCATCTACAAATATATTTTTATCAATCGGTATAATTGCAGTCTGATTCGGTAGATCTGTAGATTGCTCCCTAAATCGGTTGATCTACCAAAAAATCGGTAGGGTTGGCAATGCTGCGTTGAAGTCACGTGATGCAATAGAGACTGGCACCACAAAGCCCGCGTATTTTGAATATGATACGATATGCCATGATTATTTATTTTATTTTATTTGGGATTTTTACAGCTATTACATAAACAAAATAATTAGAAAAATCTTAACAATACTAAAGCCAATTAAAAAAATCCACTGTAAATATAATGACACATAATATATAAGAAAAGAAGTTTAGTAATTGTATTTGTGTGACGTTTGTATTCATGTGTATGTGAATGTGTGTATGCGTGAATGAATGAGGGAGAGGATACATGTGCGTGTGTGAATGAATGAGGGAGAGGGTGCGTGTGTGTGGGTGCGTAAGTATGAAAAAAATATTTGCTTAAAACCCATACCCATACCCATATCCATTTTATTATACCCATGTATGTCATTTTGTCCGCTTTCCCGCAATAATCATTGTTAGTTTAATCAATAAATAAATAGTCTTACCGTACGGAAGAGCTAAAGGCCAGGCCCAATCCGAGAAATGAACCCAAGAAAAAACAGAACACGGCTGCAAAATGAACTGAAGCGTGAAACTGGTAAACAAGGACGAAAAAAAACGCGTAGGTTAGTACTAGACCGATAATGAAACCCACAAATGTCTTTAAAAAATACTTGAAAAATCTCCGACATCCGCCTGTTGTTTTCCAAAAATTTGCGATGTTTTTACACAAATAAGTAGCAGTTATTTTGTCTTTGATTCCGTCAACTAAATTGGGTTTTTCTTCAGTTGCTCTAAAAGCTTTTAGTTTAGCGTCAACATATAAATTATAGATATGTTTTAATAACAACGCTTTTATCCACGTGTTGAAATGGACCATTTTGATTGTAACGAGATTGACAATAATCTTTGACAGTTCAACTTATCAAAATTCCTTTATTTTGTTCTCATTTTGAATATGCATGCTAACACAATTATCTGGTAACCTACTTGTAAAATATTCGGAAATACTCGACGGGTTATCCATTCGGGATGCATCGGTATCACTCGGAAATCCGTCTCCCGTTCGGGATGCTTCGGAATCACTCGGGCGCTCTTTATGTTGAAATTCTACCAAACTTTTTTTTACAATTCGTTTTGAACATGTTATCAATAAATCCTTAAAACTCCTTGGTTTTATTAACAGAAGCACAACTGACTTCAAAAATATCAAACACTTACAACTCTCTTCTGTTCCCTAGTTCGCCCGCACCTGGAGTATTCTTCTGTTGTCTGGTCTCCCTATTATGATGTTCACATCAAGAATATTGGATCAGTTCAACATCAATTTTTGAGAAAGATAGGCTGGAGGTTGGGTTTATCCAAATACCAATATACGTATGTATAATGAGTTAGAAACTAGCCTAAATATATATTCTCTTCAAGACCGTCGAAATAAATCCGACCTTCTAGTCCTATTTAAAATTCTCAACTCACTCTTTGATGCGTCTGAACTACTGAGCTCAATAAAATTAAATATACCAACTTAAAACCTCAGACAAAACTTACTCTTTCATACCGATAACCATAGAACTAACTACGGTTTTCATTCCCCTGTGCCCAGAATTCTTAGGTCTGCCAACAAACATACCAGTCTTGATTTCTTTGATAACAAGTTGTCTTCTTTTAAACGATCACTGGATCAAATTAAATTAAAAACACCTCTCTCCTGCTTCCACTCCCACAAAGTCTACTATATAAATATACCATTGTGTCTTTCTACTTTTCTTTATAATAATTTTCTATGCATAAATATGTCCTTAAAAATGCCCATTGGGCGTATATATAAATAAATTAATTCATATTGCAATAAAATTAGCCCTGAGTAGCGCCTGCTGACGTCACTCAAAATAAACATATTCGTTTTTATTGTAATATCTGATGATTTAATAAGAAAAGCTTTTAATACCCATTCACAGCTCTAATTTGTTTGTTTCTTCTTTTACAGTTGTAGCTGCTCGATTGTGGAATAACCTACCCACTAATGCCAGAGTAAGCCCTTTCTTTATTTATTTTTTGTGTTAAGGTCCATTGCACAGTATTTTTGACGGTCTTAAGTTTTTTCCTTTTTAATGTCAGTGTTGTAAATATGTTTCTTTTTTGTGTAATACCGCGTGGGTTGAATTTGTTCCGACGTTTCGGCTATCATTGCAGGAGCCATCTTCAGGGTAATGATAATAATAATAATAATCATGGTTTATTAACAAAAATAAGAAATTACTTCATTTAATACATACACACTAAGGTTATAGATTTCTCTGGATCATGTCTAGTCTGCCTAACTAGGTACAACCTGTTTTAAGGCAGACATTTTTATGCAGAATACACAATAACATTACTAACGCCCGCTTAATTTAATTAAGACAATCTCTTATCTTAATTTTAACTGGAGATACAGGAATTCTGATCTTAATTATATATCTTCCTGCAAAAAGCACCACTCGCTTACTTTAGAAGATCGCCGTCTACTATTAGACATGGGGGTGCTTCGTGACATACTCAGTGGACGCCTTGATAGTCCGGCTCTTTTGTCGGAGTTATCATTAAATGTCCCCGGCTAACGCACCCGTCACACGTCGAGCTCTCTATTTCATGTGCCAGCAGTTCGTACTAACTATGCCCTGAACTCTCCACTTATCCGTTTTGCTCGTGAATATAATTTGAACTTTCCCCTTATTGATCCATTTGATAGTAAAAAAATAACATTTAAAATTCCCGTCTTAAAGCATACTTTTTCGTCTTATACTTAGTTTCAATAATAAAGTCTTATTTTATCTAATTTTATTTTATTTTATCTCTAATTCCTAATATTTTATATATATTTGTATTTTCGACACTTGACACTTGTGCAATATTTATACACATGTCCACCCTCATTCCAATATAACACCCACTCACCCACCCTCTCACTCACTTACACTCACACAAACACACTAGTATGTATTGTACGTGTATTTAATGTATTCCTGTGGATATCTGTCATTGGTTTTATTATCTGTGTATTTTATTTGTTATATTTTTGTTACATGTATTACAGTTGATATCCCCAAAAAAAAAAAATAGATGTATTTATTTATACCATTTATCGGGTTGTGGTCCTGTGGCTAGTGTCTCGGACTCACGGACCAAAGGTCTGTAGTTCGAATCCCACTCTATCCCAACTTGTTTTCAATTTTCTAATAGTGAGTTATTTACAACTCGTTAAAAATGGCCCTCGAAATGAAATAATCATAAGAACGCAAATATTTCTTAATCCTCTAAAAAATATATATATTATATAAGAATATTTTTGAGTAAATTTTCCAATATTTCTCTACCTTAACCCAGTGACCATTTATTTAAATTGATTCCGAGTCATGGTTTTGAAATGCTCGGGTAACATATTGAATATTTTGGGGCCCAGAAACCTGACATTTCTTTGGTAAACTAGGTGTTTTGCAGAAAAATATGTGTTCATGTACTAGTAATTTGTACCGTGTCGCAGTCGGCAGTGGGCACATTTCTATTCGATTTTGTAATATAAAGTGCTGAAAACCTTGGTGAGTTTAATTTAAGTCCGTCGGCGTCGTATATAAATAATCAATCGTCATTAAACTCTACACTAATGCGTAATATGAATCTTATTTGGGTGATTCCGTGTAAGTTGGATCCGTTCCGGGTAGAGTTGGATTTGTTCTGGAAGCTATATTAGAGACAAACCCTGAAAATGGCTCCTGCAATGGTAGCCAAAATGACGTAATGAATCTAACTTACACGGGATCACCCAGAAAATATTCATATTGATAAAAGTGACCGTAAAAACCCACGCACCATCAATTCGGATTATGATTTTTTTAATACACATATTTAAACTTATTGCAATAGAGAAGGAAAACATTTTGGAGAAGGGAATATGGAAGTCTAGGAATTGACAGGGCTTATGACCTGTCATTCGCTGGTTTAAGTGGCCACTTTACACACTGTGTAACATTCACCATTCTGCCCATGTTAGAACATCCACATTTCCTCAACTCTTCCATCTGTTGACTTTTGTGAAGTTAAGGAGCTGAAACCTTTATTATGCGGGTGAGATTCATCCGGCTGAACCAAATCACCTACTAGGCAACGCCTGAAAACAATTTTTCAATTTTTATACTAACTCCCTAGGGAGGAAATCCAGCTAGTCTGCAAGCATTTGGACATACATAAACATTGTTTTATAATACTTAATTGATTAATTTTACATTAATCAATTCTTAAATTTATAAATGACATTTAAATTAGCAGCACCTTTTAAAAAAAGAGAAATACTATTGGGCCCAGATAAGGAAACTTCAAATTTTATAACAATTAAAAATATATCGAATTATTTTACCTATTCATATTTATAATTTTAAAAAGGTATAGAAAAAGATAAAACGTAGAAAAAACTTTTTTTTAATTCAAAAATATTTATTTTCAGCATATTTTCTATATCATATATAAGTCATATCATAAACCAGCCATTGACAGGTCATAAGCCCTGTAGATGCCTAGACTTCTATATTACCTTTTCTTAAATGTTCTTCATCTCTGTTGTAATATGTTAATATAAACAGCTCCCCAGGGAGTTGAATCCAGTCCTTGTCTACAAAAATTTGGACAAACTCAAAATATTGTTCATATATAAGTATCAGTACAAAATATAGTAATTGAATACATTATTGCGTATAATACTACTTTTTACGTACACGCATACCAGCTAATGTCAGATATAAGGAGTCATAATTAGTCATTATATAAACATGCAACTCTACACATGATTTTACCCTCGCCTTACCGCACCTACGTTCAAAGTGGTCACCCCGGCGTGATAGCAAACAATGTAAAAGCGTGTTCCTTTATTGACCAATTTCGACTCTATCTGATATCAGCGGTTATGTCTAGACATAAGTGTAGGTGTTATAAGGGTATGCATTATCCGCTTAAATAACATTGAGGTTTATAATTAGAGTTAACATAGGCGTTCGAAATATGTCCCCTCAACCTGCGGCCAAGTGATCTATGTTTCATAAAAATAAATACGCCGCTCAAGTTACGCGCGTGCGTCTCCCATCACTGTCATCAACCGAAGGAAGGCTGAATCTATTTTAGACAACACCCGCCACAGGACAGCGTCTTTGTCTTCCTTGTTACGAGTTCTATCTTCGTGCTCTCTCTTATACAAATATTTTGCTGAATTAGCAGAGATTTATAAAATAGCAAGGATATTTTTTTTTGTATAACATCCAGCATAGTTATACAAATTTTACTTTCCAAATCCGATGTGACAATTTCCATTTGAAGATTACGAAAAATACGAGATCATCATTGAAAAAAAATAAAGATACATATTTTTTTTAATTGAACTTTTTGTACATAATTTTATTTGTACATTTGTGGGCTTATTGCCAAATGGCAATTTCTTCCAACCAACCAATAAAATACCAGTTTTATTTTTATAATTCAAGTTACAGAACATATTTAATAAAAAAAAAGATTAAAAAGCTAAAGATATATAAAAAAAATTAAACATATTTGTTTATAACTTACCTTAACTATTACTCAATGGGAAAAAGGAAAAAAGAGGAAAGAGGAAAAAAGTAAGGAGGAGAGATTAAGGAAGAGAAAAGAGATGTTTCTTCAGACGTGATTAAAATAGAGATAATGTAGTAACATCTTTGATGATGGATGGGAGATGATTGGAGCGAGTCGAGCCGCATGGACACTATATGAGTTAGAGAAGAAAGAGGAATTGTGGATGGGTATTAAGAGAGTGCCTTGAGAATTAGAACGAAGAGGTAAACCATGAACTGATAAGCGTTGACATTTTTCACGCAGGTATATAGGAGCGTTAGGACTATGAAGTACATTGAACAGAAGTGAGCAGTGAAGTACATTGAACATATATCAAGTCTCGTGTCCTATGTCGACTAGTGTGGCATCACAGCCACACAAGAGTGAATATTAAAGATTCTTTTAGTTTTTCCACTGTAGATTTAATCAAACAAAATAGAAAAAAAAGTAATTTTTATTGTTTGATTATAATGAATAACCTCACAGTAAGTGCTTCAAATATAAATTGTATAACTATTTATTAAGTTCTATGACGCGTGGACTTTTTCTTGTGTTCCAAATAGAAGCGTCGGAGAATTCAAAGTGGATTCTGCTAGGCTGAGAATAGTCGTGGAATATGTCCATAGAAGCCAAAAGATGAATCCGTAGAATAAGTATCCGATGACTTGATCCAGAATGTAGAGTCTGAAAAATAAAACATTACATCTTAAAAGACTGTGGTAAATAATCCCTTTGCGCGCGGTGATGTAACATCGAGTTACTACTAGTAAAAGTTGGAATATTCTTAAGTTCAGACATTGAAAAAAAATTCAAAACTTATGTTTTTAAAGACACCCTGTTTAATAATTCATTTTTTTATAATTTATGCGAATAAACATTTAATGAAGCCTTGTTATAGCACAATAAATTTAAAATCGCCGCTCATGTAACGCGCGTGCGTCCCCCATCATTGTCATCAACTGACTGAAGACTAAATCTGTTTTAGACGACATCCGTCGCAAAACAGCGTCTCTGTCTTCCTTGTTATGACTTATATCTTCGTGCTCTCTCTTGTATAGGTGTGTTGCTGAATTAGCGGACATTCATTCTTCGCGTAGCAAGGATAAATATTTTTTGTATTAACATTTGCCCAAAAAAACTCGTTTTTTTATCATAGCTGCTCCAAATTTAATTTATTTTGTCCCCATTTAGATATACAATACAATTTTTTTATCACAACTAGATAAAATACAGAATAGATTCCTTAAACTTCTGGATCGAAAATCACTTACATATTTTGACTCATATGAAGACTCTTCTTCCTTTCATAGTTTAACTTCCCTTACTAAACGTAGAAGCATTTCTGATCTGTCTTTCCTCTTCAAAATTTTAAACAATTTTATCGATAGTCCATATCTCTTGGGAGCGTATTTCAATCAATTGTCCCGTAAAGTCAACACGACAAGTTCATTTTTTTTTATAATTCAATGCCCAAAAAAAATTATGTTCAAAACTCGTTTATTTATCGTAGCTGCTCCAAATTTAATTTACTTTGTCCCCATTTAGATATTTTTAATGAAAAAAATTGTGACTTCAAAGAAAAACTTTTTGAAACACTGTAAAATGAAACATTTGTCAGTGTGTAATAAGTTTATGTTCCTCTAATTATGTTTATTGTATTATAATATCAAAATTTTGAATTGGTCAACTATATTATGAGAATCCCTCTTTTCCACTCCTCCACTCTATTTCCTCATCCCTTAACCTTCTTAGGAGTTCTTTTTTTTCTCTCATGTCTTATATAATATATTATCTTTCTCTTTACTGTGTAACATGTTCGATCATTATATTTGTGAAAACCTTTAACTGGATATATGTACTATTTTGTATCTTATATAATAACTGTTGTTTTTCCTTAATAAATAAAAATAAAAAATAAAATAAAATATACATTAATATATAAAGCTTTCTCCTGAACTTATTTGAATCCCAGGGTTCCACGGAACACCTATTAGGAACCGCTCGACTGGTGTCAGACAGCACGCACCGTGTTCAAAGTTGCTCTTGCAATTTCTAGGCGGGTAGCGAGTTCTTCGTTTATGCCACCACCCCCAGTTAACTCCCAAGTATTTAAAACTTGAGAACCTAAATAAATTGCTTTAATTTTACTATGGTTCCTACTTACTTCTTCAACAAGCTCCTTGCTCTGGGAAGCGTATCCGGGGAGTCCTTACAGCAGTACTCCCTAGCGCCAAGGATGTAATTCAGCATGTAACTGTTCCAATTAATAGCTTTAATATTCGTGTACAGGAGAGCGGAATCCTTGGGGTTCAGCCAGGACTCTATATCCTGGAAGTTGGCGTTGTCGAAGATCCATTGCTTAGTGGTATAGTAGATTAAAAGATCAAGTCCACCGGATATTCTCTTCTGGGTCTTAACCATGCTGAAACGAAAACCCTTAAGATGAGCCCAGATATCAATAACTAAGAAGATATATTTCAGACATAAAATTAAAATTCAGTTATATGGTATGGCAGCCTCTGTGTTGCGGTGGTTACGACGCCTTACTCACGCACGAAAGGTTCCGGGTTCGATTCCCGGTGAGAACACAAAAAATAAGTGTGATTTTTCTCAAGTCTAAGCGGACGTTTGTTGCTCTAATTAACCATTGTAATTATTAATAAACGTAGAACTAATATTGACTCCATATATATGTTCGGCATACTAAATGGTATAATCGATGTTCCATCATTACTTGGATAAGTAAAATTTTATATTTCGACTCGTAGATTGAGAAACAATGAAGCATTGTTCATCGATCAGCATAGAACAAACTATGGTCTTAATTCTCCAATGACCCGTCTTTGTCGTATTGTTAACTCAAGACAAGATTTGGAGTTTTTTGGTTTAAGTTTACAACGATTTAAACGAGCACTAAATAAATAGTCCAGATCTCTTCTCGATGTCCCTTATGTTTGTCAATGATTCTTTTTTTTTTTTTAATGTTTTAAACTATTCTTTTATTATAATATTTAAGTCCCATAAATTGTATACATGGACAATTCCCGTTAATAAATAAATAAATAAATACATAATTAGGTCTACTGAACTATTGTGCCAAAAAATGGAAATCATCATCATCATTCCCTTTCTGCACATAATGGTGCATATGGCACTGCATTGGAAAACCAATCGCAGCGTATCTTGATCATTTTTGTTACATGAAGGCAAGATGATCAGTCTCTCGCTTCCGGGTACCAGTCCAGGGACTATTAAATATTTTAAGTGCATAAATACCCAACAATGTTTGAGTATGTCTAAATGCTTGCAGACTGGCTGGATTTCCTCCCTAGGGAGTTAATTATATTTAAATTTATTTCAACAGAGAGGGAAAACATTTAAAAAATAATGAAGGTTTCAGCTCCTTTACTTTAAAAGGTCAACAGATGGAAGAGTTGTGGAAATGTGGATGTTTAAACATGTGCAGAATGGTGAATGTTACACAGTGTATAAAGTGGTCACTTGAACCAGCCAATGACAGGTCATAAGCCCTGTATATTCCATATTCCCTTCTCAAAAATGTTTTCCCTCTCTGTTGAAATAAATTTAAAGTAAAAATACCCTTTCGGATAAATGTTAGATATCAATCATGTCGAGAATCGAACCTGAGACCTCTTGCATGGTAGATTAATGCCCTGACCATTAATTACATCAATAATAAAAACAAAAATGGAAATAACAAACCAATTTTTTTTAAATATTTAAATAGTTCACATTATACATGTACAGTTTTTAAACATGTAAGGGCGGGTGTATTGCCTTAAGGTTATTTTATCCTACCCATAAACGGTTTGATTTAAAAATTCACATGGTAAATATGAACATATTGAAGGCTTAATTCAGAAAAAAACATATTTTTAGAGTTTGTCAAAAAAAAACATTTTAAAAATACTTGTTAGTATTAAACGTATTAATCCTTTTGTATATTATACCAATAAATGTAAATTGCTGTAAAAAATATGTAACCATAACAAATTTGTATTTTTAGGCATGTATTTGTAGTTTTATGGAATCAAAGTAATTAATTTTAATTTACTTCAACAGAGAGGGACACATTTTTGAAAAGGGAATATAGGAGTCTAGGCATTTACAGAGCTTATGACCTTTTATTGGCTGGTTTATGTGGCCACTTTACACACAGAGTAACATTCGCTATTCTGCCCATGTTTGAACGTCCAAATCTCCTCAACTCTTCCATCTGTTGGCTGTTGTTAAGTAAAAGAGCTGAAACTTTTATCACGAGGGTGAGATTCATCCGGCTGAACCAAATCACCTACTAGGCAATGCCTGAAAACAATTTTCCAATTTTTAATCTTCTTCTTTTACCAGGTAGTTAATTCAACAAAAGTCAACAGAAGTCAACAGATGGAAGAGTTGAGGAAATGTGGATGTTTAAACATGGGCAGAATGATCAATGTTACACAGTGTGTAAAGTGGCCACTTAAACCAGCCAATGACAGGTTATAAACCCTGTAAATGCCTAGGCTTCCATATTCCCTTCTCAAAAATGTTTTCCCTCTCTGTTGAAATAAATTTAAATATGAATAACTCCCTAGAAAGGAAATCCAGCCAGTCTGGAAGCATTTCGACATACTGAAACTTTGTTAAAATATTTCATGTTAATTTATTGCAACACAGAGGGAAAAATGTTTTGAGAAGGAAATATGGAATTCTAGGCAATTACAGGGCTTCTGATCTGTCGTTGAAAAAGTTGAAACATTATTTCGCTCATAAAATATACGAGAAGGGGCCGTCTCGAGGGCATGGAATTAATATTTTACATTTAATTTGATACATTTAATTTGTTAATTCAATCAATACTTACAAAGGCTTTTTCCTGAGGATAACAAGCAACATGTCAATCAAGTAGGCCGGGATCTTGTGGAATAACATGACGCTTAATAAGTGAAGGATCCAACTTGCTTTGATGGACCCGTCAGGATACCAAAGGGTTATGGAGAAGGGATATTTATACATGTGCTTTCGTCCTTAAACAAAAAATACAGCTTTAAACATACAAATATTAGGAAAAATATGGACACATTTTACAACTGAGATGAAGAACATTTTAAAGAAGGTAATATAGAAGTCTAGGCATCTACAGGGATTATGACCTGTCATTGGCTGGTTTAAGTAGCCAATTTACACACTGTGTGACATTCACCATTCTGCCCATATTTGAACATCAACATTCCTTCAATTCTTTCATCATTGAGGGGAGACCCTTAAGCCCACCATCCACCCGCAGCTGTTATAGAGTCCTGAGGGACTCTCTGTCAGCTGCGCATAGAGGAAAGTTATTATGAATATTCCTAAGGAATACAAACTCTATGCAGATTAAGGAGGGGGAGGAGGACGTATGGACAGAGGACAACACGTCGTCCCCACCCCTCAAGATCCCCTCAATGCCTCTGTTTTTTTTTTATTAAAAAAAAATATGTTAACAAACAATTTACATAAATAAACGTATCCAAATATACAAAAACATTTTCTTAAAACTATAGTAACATAACAAACATTATTAAAACAAACTCTTAAACTTCACAAACATCAATTCTTTCATCAGTTGATGTTTGTGAAGTTTAAGAGCTGAAACCTTTATCTATGCGGGTGAGATTCATCTATTTGAATTATTTCACCTACACACTAGGCAACGCCTGAATTTTTTATTTTTTTTTAATTTCTTAAACCAGCCAATGACAGGTCATAAGCCATGTAGAGGCCTGGACTTCCATATTACCTTCTTGGTCTTCATCTCTGTTGTAATATGTTAATTTTAATAGCTCCCCAGGGAGTTAAATCCAGTCCTTGTCTTAAAAAATTTGGACAAACTCAAAATATTGTTGAAAAATATGGAATTTAAATAACTTGCACTTATCATATATAATATTATTAAAATCTAAGTTCGATTTTTGTCAACTTATGAATCTAATAATTAGGGTCATTTCAGGTTAGACGCCGCGTTAGGAGAGACGCCGCATTTGTATAAAGAGTGATACAGAATTACCAGGCAGAACATTTAAATTAGACAATTTCTGCCGAGTTTTTAAGGCTGAAATACTCGCAATACCAAAAGCTCTCGAATGATTATTTAAAAAACTACCCGAGAGATGGGTTATTGCAAAAATATTATCAGATTGTCGTTCGGGCGTTCAAGCTATAACTGAGACTCAGTAAATCCATTATTTGTAAATATTCAAAGTAAAATTAAGCATCTAAAAATAAGAGGGATGATCATTCAAATATGCTGGATAAGAGGAAATGCTGGTATCGTAGGAAATGGGAGAGCTGATGAACAAGTCAGAGCCGCGGCTTGTTAAAGAACGGCACCTTTCTTCTCAGAATTTCCCCTTTGCTTTGCTAAACGCTGTATAAAATAGAATATGAAAAAATGATCATTTTCACCCCTCCAAATCAAATTCATGGGCATAAAATTAGTATCGAAAAGTGAAGAAAATTGGGGGGAAGGGAGGTCTTCTGAAAACGGTGGGGGGAAACTGGGGTTATATTCGGATTCAGGAAGCAATTTTATATAAGAATCGGCAGGAATGGTGACAGGTATCTAAAAATATTTTTTTGCAGACCTGTGTTCATCATCAGCATCATTACCTTTCTGCACCTAATTGTGCACTGCATTGGTGCATCAATCGCCGTGTATCTTGATCATTTTTGTAACATGAAGACAAGATGATCAGTTTTACGCTCCAAGTACCAGTCTAGGGACTTTGAAATATTCTTGTTTAAGAACACTGTTTTAAATAAATATTTCATGTCATTCGAGTCGTGAATCGAACCCGAAACCTCTTGCATAGTAGGCAAACGCGCTGACCACTACACCGCGAGGCTGACAGTGTAAGGAAGAGACCAGTGTTACTACTGAAAAGTGGTGATATTCCCCAAAAGCGGTGGGTGATATTCGGATTCAGGAAGTCATTTTTCACAAGAATAAGCAGGAATGGTGTTAAGGCTTGAAAAATAATTTATTTTCAGTTATTTTCTTACAAAAAAAACTCACTGTGTTTTAAATAAAAAAAAAAAATAATAAAATTAGAAAATGGATTCATAGGGCACGTCCACACGTACCGCGGCGTCTCTCCCTCAGAGTGTGGGAGAGACGCCTTTTTATCTTTAGATCTTTCATGATGTGAAAATTATACTTAAACCAGAATAAAAAATACAAAATACATTTGACATCATAAATAATCATAACCTTCAAAATTCTAATTAAACTAATCTTAAACCGGTAAAATCTTCTAACGAATCATATATTTTGCGCCTGTTAAAATATTCAACTTCAAAAAGTTATCTTTATGATATGCAGTGTGCGTAGCCACATTTTACAGGCGCCAGTCAACTTCGACCACAAATTAAAAAATAAAATTCTGTATCCACAATCAGAATCGATTGTAATTATTTCTGTAAGATAGACTTAGTAATTTAATCATGAATTTTTACCATAGTTAAGAGCTTGTCCCCATGTTATCGGATTGACTCCAGACTCTGTGACATTGCAAACCATTAGTTCTTTAGGCCTGAAACAGTGTAACAATAATATCTTTATTAAATAAACACTTTATTGAGTTGTACTGAAATTTTTACAAATAAGCAAGTCAAGAATTTAATGAAACAGTCGGTCGTCACAAGATTGGTCGTTTTGTCAACTGCAAAACTGCTCGTTATCTGTCATGGCAAGGAAAACATTTACGTACTGAAACTGCCCCGTGTAAGACGTTTACAAAAAATAAGATATTTTTTTTGTTGTTTTGTACACCATTTTGTGAAAAAGAGAAAAAGTATATTGTTGTGGTATTTGTTACGATCAATATAGTGTAAACTTTTTGCAAACCGAGTTTTGTAAATTTTCCATTGATACTAGATGTAAAAATAGCATTTTTTCAATAAAAAAATATAAAAGCGCCATCTATGAATAATTAGTTTCATATATTCGTTTTGAATCAGAATAATTTAAAAACCGTAAGAACTCATTGAGGGCGTATAAAAATATATCATCATCATCATTTCTTTTCCTCACCTGATGGTGCATAGAGCACAGAATTGATGAACCAATCGCTGCGTATATTGATAAAAAAAAGTTACATGAAGGTTAGATGATCAGTCTTACGCTTTAGGTACCAGTCTAGGGATAGTGAAATATTCTAGTGTGAAAACACCCCTTTAACCTAGCCGGGCCGAAGGGGGGGATCCGAATCCCCCATATACCGACTTTAATTCGATAACTCAAGTATTATTAAAGCTATTTGCCGTATATTTTTTGCAATCGTGAAATAGATAGAAAAAAGTATTTTCCTGTTTTTATTTTTAAATTTTTGAAAAGTTGTTTTTTTAAATATTAAAATAATTAAATTGTATACAAGGGTCAATTTTACTTTATGTACATAAGCATTCGGCAAACTAACAAAAATAAGTAAAATACACAAATGATTAAAATTATTGCACGGCCATAAACACAACTTTTTAATTTATCATTATTATTTTTTTATTTTTTTTTGTTTTTTTACAATAAACATAATATTAAAACAGAGTATTAAAAAAATAAATCATAAATACATGGCAATGAAATACATATTTATAGAAAAATAGCAAACAAAAAATCCCTCAAAGGAATGGCCTGTTCGTGGGTATACAAGAAAATGTTAATGAATTTTTACTCCTTTAATAAATAATGGACAGTTAAATATTTTTGTAAAACATAAGAAAGAAAAAATAAAATATTCTGTAAAAGGTTATATGGTATTTTTTTGTAATTAAAAAAGGAAATAAAAAATATTGAAAAAAAAAACACAAAAACATTTATTATTATTAAAGGGCAACAAAATAAATCATAGAAAAAAAGAGTTCATATCTTTAGTTTGAATCCAGGATAGTACATTTTTTGAAAAAAAAGGAAAATTTCAAAAGTTTGGAATCAATTAAATATTATCAGTAATAAAAGAATTAAACATTTTCGATATGCATGAAATATGCATGTCTTCTAAAGCCATATACAAGTACGCGCTGGGGTCGTTTGGCCCCCCCGTTCGGATCATGTGTAATTTTTGGATGTTTGGTGAGGGAAAGGTTACATAAATATTTCATATCAACCATATCGGGAATCGACCCCAAGACCTCTTGCATGGCAGGCAATTATGCTGACCTTTGCAAACGCCGATTTTGCAGATAAAATATATAAAAAAATAAAAGTATCACAATTTTAAAAAAGACTTTAGAAAAAAATGCTTACTTCGTCGTTCCGATTCTCCATGCCAGGGCAATAAGAGCGTTAGCGCATATGTCCACAGGCATTATATCGGCGTAATAGTTCTCCTTACAATGCATGCTTCTTATCACACCTGAAAAACATAAACAATAATAAAAAAAATGTAAATTTTTGGGTTATCCCGTGTAAGATGGATTCGTTCCGACGTTTCGGGTACCATTGCAGGAGCCATCTTCCGGGTAATCTGAGTGTTTTGTAGAAAAAATATGTGTTTATGTATAAATCAAGTATTTTTGTCATGCTGCTCTTGTAAGACGGGAATTTCAAAATGAAATAGATATTAACAAATTACAACAGGGATGGAGAATACCTTAAATAAGGGAACATGGAAGTCTAGGCACATTTGTGTAACCTTCGCCATTTTGCTTATGTTTAAACATCCATATTTCTTCAATTCTTCCATCTGTTGATTTTAGTGAAGTTAAAGAGCTGAAACATTTATTGTTGCGAAGAGATTCATCTGACTGAATTATTTCACTTACTAGGCAACGCCTGAAAACGATTTTCCAATTTTTAAACTTCTTCTTGGACCAGTTGGTTTCATTACAATATTTGAGTTTGTTCAAATGTTCGTAGACGAAAGACTGGATTGCACCGCCTCGGGAGTCATTAAGATTAACAAATTACAACGGGGATGGAGAATACCTTAAATAAGGGAATATGGAAGTCTAGGCATTTTGTAAATAAATAAAGGAAATGGTCACAAAAATGTGTGTGATTTAAAATGCTTGTTTTTCTTTTCAAAAACAAAAAATAAAATTCTGCTGCGGCCATTTTCATGTTCAATTTACTATCTTTAAATTATAACAACAAATTTTACTTAGATACTTAGTCTTTATTGAGATCCCTGATACCTAAGTTCAGTCTTAATTTGAAGTGGTGTAATCTGCCGGTCTAAAAGTAATTATATTTTAGTTACATAAATCTTTTATAATAAAATATTGTGTTTATCTAGTTTATGTTTTTTTATTATTGTGCCAATGAAAAAAAACATTCGTTTTAAAATGGCAAAATCGTATGATTTCCTCATTTCGCGTTCGTATAAACAGACTGCAGCCTTATGTGTACCTTCATTGAAAAAATTAAAAGATTCGTACAACTTTCACTCAGAGAAATTTCTCTTTTGTATAACATATAAACTTCTCAAGAATATCATCATAAAAAATATCATCAAGAATTCTACGCTTATAAGGGGACGATACGATATTTTGGCGGCCTCCGTGGTGTAGTGGTCAAGACGCTTGACTCACGCACGGAAAGTTCCGGGTTCGATTCCCGGTGAGAACACAAAAACTAAAAATGTGATTTTTCTCAAGCCTGGGTGCTCTGTGATGTAATTCACCACTGTAATTAGGCCTCCTGGCCTGTTGTGGTGCAAAAAAAAATGTAAATACATATTTAAAAAAAAAAAAATTTTTAATCCATAATAAAGCAAAAGTACAAAACAAAAAACGAAACGAAATACCACACCAAAAAAGAAGCAACCTCTTGTGCTTGCTGTGGGATTAAGATATTAATAATTTAAGTATAAAATACACCTATATTTCAAAAAATAAATGAATGTATATAAATATTTTTTTTATAAATAAGGCACATACATATGCATGCAAATGCGCATGCGTGCGCACGCATGTATAAATATCCACAGATAAACACGCACACGCAAACTCACTCACACGCACATACACACTATACGTTCGTATAAACAGACTGCAGCCTTATGTGTACCTTCATTAAAAAAATTAAAAGATTCGTACAACTTTCACTCAGAGAAATTTCTCTTTTGTATAACATATAAATTTCTCCAAAACAAATGCCATTTTCAGGAGAAGTGTACAAGTGTGGATTTAGTCTAAGGGAAGAGAGCATTGCAGGAGACTGCTGCGAGACATTGAATAGATTTATATATAGTACTATGGAGCGTGTTGTCCAGATGTTTTTTGAAATTT
Source organism: Micrasema longulum (assembly GCF_059751315.1). NCBI lineage: Eukaryota > Metazoa > Arthropoda > Insecta > Trichoptera > Brachycentridae > Micrasema > Micrasema longulum. Next base: position 46,103 of record NW_028280170.1, on the reverse strand, counting down.
ATGTTGGGTTATAATATTTATTGGTAGTATTCTTGAATAATATGCCCTTTCCATTATGTTGTATCCCAACTCAACACAGGGCTCTTGGCCTCAGAGTTAGGGATGCGTTATATATTTTTTTGTAATATGTATATATATATGAATAAATAAATAAACAAAGAGGTTTGTGTAGCCTTGAAATCGGTCGTTAGACAAATTACAAAAAAGTGGTAAAAAACGAAGTTTATTTATTTATTTATTAACGGACATTGTCCATGTATACAATTTATAAGGTTTAAATATTACAATAAAAGAGTAGTTTAAAACATTTAAAGAAAAAAGAAAGAAGCATTGACAAGCATAAGGGACATCGAGACAAGATCTGGACTATTTATTTAGTGCTCGTTTAAATCGTTGTAAACTTAAACCAAAAAAGTCCAGATCCTGTCTTGAGTTAACAATACGACAAAGGCGGGTCATTGGAGAATTTAGGCCATAGTTTGTTCTATGCTGATCGATGAACAGTACTTCATTGTTTCTCAATCTACGAGTCGGAATATTGATTTTTACTTGTCCCAGTAATGATGGAACATCGATTATACCATTTAGTATGCCGAACATATATATGGAGTCAATATTAGTTCTACGTTTTTGTTGACTAGAAATATTTAACATTGACTCTATTTCAGCATAAGAATAATTATCTCTCTCTAGTCCGAGCATCCACGCTATTTTTCGAAGCAAGCGATGTTGGACTGATTCAATGTGATTTATGCGATTGACATAGAATGGAGACCAGACCACTGAGGCATATTCAAGAAGAGGGCGAACAGTTGAGCAATAAAGAGTTTTGATTGTACGGACATTAGTAAAATCAGAGGATATTCTGTTAATGAAGCCAAGTAATTTCAGTGATTTATTTACTGTATTATCTATATGCTCGTTGTATGTCAGTTTATAGTCCAAAACAACTCCTAAATCTCTGATGGACTTGACTACATCAATTTTGGAGTTTTCTAATAGGTACTCGAAGGAAATTGGTTGTTTTGTTCTATGAAATGACATTATTTTGCATTTTTTAATATTTAGTTCTAATTTATTGAGAAGTTGCTTTATATATTTATTATTATTTTTTTTATGAATTTTTATTCATAAAACATATAATACAAAAATTACATATTATACTCCCAGGAGTTATTAGAAACTCATTTGGGACCGTACTTAAGAAAAAACATTTTTTTGACAATACATAATATTATACAAATTAATACATCCAAAATAAAAAGAAAACATTATTGTATAAGAAACATAAAACACCATCTTATATAAACTACATTAATAATTATCACTATCAAAAAGATTTAAGAAATATTTTTTAATTGCGACACTCCTGGATTTTTTATTCAGTTTTTCGTGTCTTAGCTCATCAGGCAGTTTATTATATTCGGAATGGCCAATATTTTCCAAGGACCTACTGCCAAACTTTGCTGAGCAAAACTTAGACACATGGAGATTACTTGAATAACGCGAATTTTAACTATGAATATTATGACCAAATGTGTGTTTTAAATTTGAGTGAGCAGAAAAGTTGATGATATTTATATTAGTATTGGTTATGTCATGCAATGGCATTACCTTGAAAGGAAGTATCTTTGTTTGTCGGTAGATATGCTTGACATGGGAATCCCGTTTAAGTCCAAGAATGTTTCTTAGAGCTCTGTTCTGAAGAACTTGTATTTCCGAGATCTGATTTTTGCTGGCAAAACCCCATATGCCTGATAAATACGATAGGTGGGAATAAATCAAAGCGTAGTAGACGGCAAACAAAACGGAATGAGGAAGCAAGCCTCGAAGTCTATGCAATACACCAGTTACGGGTGCTATTTTTGATTTTACATGCTCAAATTGGTAGCGCCATGAAAGTTTGGAGTCAATAAATAGTCCCAAGTATTTAGTTACATTGGTCTTTTCAATATAGCCAGTTCCGAGAGAAATATTGATATTTAAGTCCAGTTTGTTCCCAAAAATCATGGAACATGTTTTTTTAACATTCAAACTCAATTTATTTAATCTTATCCAGTCAGCTAGACTATTGAAATCTGTCTCCATTATGTTTTCGAGTTCTTTCAGGTTACGATTATGGTAGAAAATAACAGTATCATCGGCATACAATTGAACAGTACCCCTTAGACCCCACTAATTATATTTTGTTAATTTTGTGGTCAAAAATTTCAGGTAGTACAATCATCTTACCTTTTCCTGCCCCGACTATAAGTCCTGTTGGCCCATTAAGGTTCTCTATCCACCCTGGCATCGGCGCCTTCCATGAAGCAATTACTAAACAATATAACAAACATTTTATTACCACATGTTGTCTATCTGATAACAATAATGTTTGGATAATTTATACAGCGATATTTTTGTGAAAATCACCTCAAGGGCGCTGTACAATAAATAAATATCCCAACACGTCTTGCAGCTTGCAGAGCGCATGGACGGTTGGGATTCTAGTTCCTCGTCTCCAATAATGATATATATGAGCTAGATAACAGAACGTCTTGCAGCTACAGAGCGCATGGACAATAAGAAATCCAGCCCCTATTTACATTTTTATTTTTGCAATTTATATTTGACAATGAAGTTTAGAGTATAAGTGATATTTTAAAAACGAAATAAAAAGCAAATTTATAAAATTGGAAGTTAGATAACAACAAATCTTGCAGCCACTGAGCGCATGAACGGTTGAAATTCTAGACCCCATTTACTAAATTTGATAGTTGATAACATTTACATAATATGATAGTTAACATCACAAAAAGTCTTGCAGCTTCGAAACGCATCGACAAATGGAATTTCAATTTCAACAACAAGAATGATTTTAAAAAGTTAATAAAAAAAAAATATTTTAAAAAACGCAATAATAATACATTGAGCAAAGAACTAGTAAGTATGGCAATTAAGTGAACATGTAACAGCACAAAAAGTAAAATATAAAAAAAACTAAACAAAGATAGCATTCCTTAACTTATTATTAAGGTTAACAAGACAGTAGACGATACTCAAACTCAAACTCGTCCCTACTTTATGCAGTAAACAGGATCTATTGTCTTTTTCCTAGTAAATAACTGTAAAAACACTTGGTTCACATTTGGCTGGGAGATAATAGTAGATGCGCATCTGTGCGCGTAGTGTAGAGTGTAGGTACCAAGGAATCTATCCGCTTGTTAATTTTGTTCGTTATTATTAAACGCATTATTTACCGCTTAAAATTTCTGATTATTATTATTTTACTTTGATTAAGATGTCAGATAAACTTGTGTGATATTACTTTTGATATTGGAGTAATTTTACGTGATACAAGAAAAAACGTATCATTTGTATTTTTAAATGAACATAGATAGGTAGCACTATATTATACAGAAATTGTTTTGTAATAAATAGTTAAATTTCGGCACTTGATCTTCACAAAAAAACACTTTTTTTAAACAGCTTTAAAAGAAGCACAGTTATAAAATCACGAGAGTTTAGAGTTAATCGTAAGCAACTGAAATGGCTCAAAATTAGAGGGCGGATAATATTTTTTATTAAAAAAAAATATCATCAAGAATTCTACGCTTATAACGGGACGATACATATTTAATTTTTTTTTTTTTTTAAATACATAATAAAGCAAAAGTACAAAAACTAAAAACGAAACGAAATACCACACCAAAAAAGAAGCAACCTCTTGTACTTGCTGTGGGATCAAAATATTAATATTTTAAGTACAAAATACACCTATATTTCAAAAAATAAATAAAGGTATATAAATATTTTTTTTATAAATAAGTGCACATACATATGCATGCAAATGCGCTTGCGTGCGCACGCATGTATAAATATCCACACATATACACGCACACGCAAACTCACTCACACGCACATACACACTCGCCCATATACACACTACACATGGTGAAGAAAATTATAAAATAAGCTTTTCAAGTTACTTAACAAAAAAACTTCAAGTATTGTAGAAAAATACACTGAAAAAAAAACAAAAAAAAACATGTTTCCTCAATTTTAAAATAAAAAACTTAAATATGATATAAATGTTAAAAAGTAACATTTAATTAAACAAACAAACAAACAAACCATCACGCCGTTTCCCCGTAGGAGTAAGCAGAGAGGATAGAACGCCATAACACTCTATCTTGGCTTACAGACCTCGCTTCCTCTACATTCATACATCTTCTCATGCACGCACGCCGATTATTCCTACTGTTGACATGTCCATCAGTTTTACCTTTGGTTTGAATTTTGAAAAGGCGTCGATAATTTTTTATTTCATCAGGCAAATTTTTATAGAAAATTTATTCCCTGATATACATAACTTTTTTTTTTTTTTTTTAATCTTAAAGTAGGGCACACATATCATACATATTGTTATGCGTGTTCTAATAATAACATTGCAAATATATTTAATTTATAAATTGTTTATCACATATGTCTTGACCATTATTTTAAATTTTGACATGTTTTTTTCTTCATAATATTTTTTTCCATTTCGTAATACTTTTTAATTGCTTTAAATAAAATTGAATTTTGTGACTTTGCCTTTTTCCTAAATGGAAGTCTAATTTTGTTCTTTTCTCTAGTATTGTGATCGTGTTCATGCTGGTTCCGATCAATTTTTTTCCAAAATTCTGTTTTTTTATTAGAGTTTATAATTTTATGAACAAATATCATTGTATTGTAAAATATTATTTGTTTATATGTTAATAATTTCATTTCATTTACCATCGACTTTACCCTCGGGTATCTGTTTTTTTTTCAAAATGATTCTAAAGGCTTTATTTTGTAATACAGTTAGTTTATCTATGTTTTCTTTGTTTGATAAAAATAAAATGCTACTATGCTTTTCAAAATGTTTAGTAGAAAATGTTGGCATATTAAAATAATGTTGGCGTCTACGTGAATAACATAAAGTAAAGTTTTTTTTTATTCTCTTTATAGATTTGTAAAATTGTTTTTTTTTTAATGTTCTGTCGTTTGATGGAACATTGAATATTTGATATGATTATATTGTTGTATTAAACGTTTTAAAGTTAAATGTATATAATTACCAATGGATGGTCTCGCCAGCACAGTAGGAAAATGCTGAGCGCTGTTCGCCACAAGTTGCTCAGAAAGACTTTTGCTGTAGGCATACGTGTTCGGCAAGCCTCCAAGTAACCTGAAATAATTAAAAATACAAACTTTGAAGTTTATTGCAGCAAAGAAATAAAGCATTTTTAAGGAGAGAGTATTAAAGTTTCGGTATTTACATAGCTTATGACCTGTCATTGGCTAGTTTAAGTGATCATTTTAGTTTACTTGATTCTGCCTACGTTCAAAAATTTTCATTTCCTTAACTCCTTCATCTGTTGACTTTTTTTTATTATTATTATTTATTTTATTTAGTTCTATGATTAACATAGTCTAATATATATTTACAAACACAATATTTACATCTATACTTATTCTAACATTATTTATCACTATTATACACTTAATATCCTAATTTATAATATTCACTGTTTCATATGTACATTTTCATTAATTATATTCACTATTTACACTTATATTACCTAATATTTTTCACATACATGCTTTTTACATTTGATTTGAAATATATTTACATTTATTTCATTTTTTATGCTTTCTGGCATTCCTCAAATTTGCGTTTCCTCAAATAATTGTATTCTCTTGTACATAAGGCAGTTCTGGGACATTGATTTTGATTTCTTTTCCAGTCTTATATTTTTAGATCCTCTTGTTGCATAGTTTCTATGAAAGAACTCATTATTTTTTAGTTTATTTTGAAAATATCTTAGAACTATTCCTTTAATTATTTTGTTTATTTCATTAGCAACATCGGATTTGATTCTTTGATCAATAGTCGTGATATCTAGAAGTTGAATCATTTTCTCAACTTTTGTTCGTCTCCCACATCTTAATATTATCCTCATCGCTTTGTTTTGTATTATTTGGAGTCTCTTTAGATCTTCTTCATTACTTAAATATAAAATACTGGAGCAATAATCAATGTGGGGAACGATGATACTTTTAAATATCAGCAGAAAGGTTTTAATGTCTAATTTATTCCTTATCCTTCTTAACAGGGATACCTTCTTTGCGATTTTCTTACTCGTATAGTCTGCATTTTTTGAAAAGATAATTTAGAGTCAATACACATTCCTAGATATTTTATGCTTTTAACATTCTCAAGAACCTCTCTATCTAATTTAACACTGTGATCACTGTTAAAACAGCGTTTCTTACCCATTATCATACATTTTGTTTTTCCTACATTTAGTTTTAGCTTATTTGCTTTAAGACTGTTTTTAATTCTGCATTTATTTTTCTCATTGCTGAATCATATTAGTTATCAGCTACATAAATTAAAGTATCATCTGCAAAAAGTCAAACTTGGCAATCAGACAATGTTAAAGTCATATCATTTATGTACAAAATAAACAATAGTGGTCCCAGAACAGATCCTTGTGGAACTCCCAAATCATTTTTTTGTTGATCCGACGTTTCATTATGAACCTTTGTCATTTGCATGCGATTGTTGAGGTTATTTTCAAACCATTTTATTTCCGTGTGTTAAATACCAATATTTTTTAATGTTTTAATGATTGTATTTCTGTCAATGGTTTCAACGCTCTTTTAAAATCTAAAAACACTGCAATTACATATTTATGTTTATCAATGTTCTCTTTCCAGTCATCTACAACAATATTAAGGGCCATTTCACATGAATTTTTACACCTTAATCTCGATTGTTGATCACATAGAATATCATTTACATCTAAAAATTTTGTAAGCTGCAACTTTACTACTTTTTCAAGAACTTGTTCATATTTTATAGAGTATTTATAGGTCTAAAATCGTCACATTTTAGTCACAAGTAAAAGCGCTAAATCCTTTATTGATGTGGATGAAATTCATCTGTCTCAATTATTTTACCTACTAGGCCTTAAAAAATACTTTTATAAAACCAGTTAGTTTAATCGATAAAATGTTGAGTTTGTCCATATGTTCATGGACAACGCTAGTGTTGAAATATTTCAATCAAAGTTATGTTTCATAAAGAATTAAATTTAATGTTTCTTGAGTAACGTTTCTGTTTTTATAATATGTAATGGACTTTTCTTACTTGGGGGTGATTTGATCTTGGATATCTTGATCCATCCAGTTGACTAGGTCGATGATCTTTTCTGGATCGTGAGGAGATGGATAACTCACTTCTTCCAGAACTTCTCTGTTGCAATGGCAGAAGGATGTTGAAACATGGACAAAAGCCTGAAATTTTATATTGAGAATAATAAATGGATTATTTGTAGAATTTTTTAATCTTTGAAAAGATCAGACACATTGAAAATTATAAAGAAAATAAACCCTTAAAAAAACAAAAACATGTTTACAAGAACAAGGAATAGCGCAATATTTGAGTGAATCATAAGAACTCAAATATTAATTTAAAAAATAATAATAAAGGTAATAATTGCATTATCAAACACAAAATCTTTCGAATCTCAAACACAAAACCTTTCAAACCTCAAACACAAAATTTTACAAACCTCAAATACAAAACTTTACAAACTTCAAATACAAAATCTAACAAACCTCAAATAAAAAAATTAAAGAACCTCAAATACAAAATTTAAACAATTTTAATCACGAAACTTTACAAACATTAAATGCAAAATCTTACAAACCTAAATACAAAATCTTACGAACTTGAAAGAAAAAAAAAAGGATTTCAAAATCTTACAAACCTCAAATGCAAAATTTTACAAACCTCAAGTTTTTTCATTTCTTTTGCCAACTGCAGAACCTTTTTAGTCCCAACTGTGTTTGTTGTGACTGCATCTTTTAGTTTTAAATCAAATCTGTAATAAATATCACACAAAATTCGTTACGTTATGCTTTTTTTTCATAGCTTAAAATCATGTTTATTACGAACTGTCCATTATATTCTTAACACTGATAAATTAAAAATAATATAAATTATTTAAAAAATAAAATCAGGCAAAGACCAACTATTGCTGACTGGTACATATTAGAAAGTTCGGCCCTTCGGGCCTCAGGTTCTTTCTCAGAATTTTTAGTTTACGGGGATTGAGTTACTGGAATAGCAATTCGCCCCGTATAAGCCGATAAAGTTTGCACTGGAAGAAATCGTACAAAAACATAGACATTTTGCATTATTCGTGTGCAACAGATACGACAGATGGCCCGGAACCGCATGTGACAGAAATAATAATTATTTTGATCTTAGCGGAAATTTTTAATGCCGCAGGCGATAAATATATTTAGTTTACGAAAAATAAAAAATAAACTTTGCACTTTTTAATTTTAGTTCAAAAATATTGTAGTATTATTTTATATTAACAAGAACAGAAATATTTTGATTTTATGTTGGAAACCAATGCTACATGATAACAATATAATATCCTATATCTATAAATAAACAGGTCTTCAAAAACTATTCAACAACTTTTTTATTTTTATTGTTTAGTGAAATATTTAAATATTCAGACCATTTTCCTAGAAGTCGTAAATAACTTGTGGTGGAAAAATGGAAATCGAGTTTCGGTAGAGTGGAATTCGACCCTCGGACACCTTTGGTCCGTGAGTCAACAATACTACCATGGAACCAAAACATGGTTCAAAGATGTCGCTAGATTTCTCCATACTTTCATTATCCATAGTAAACCAACACGCATTGGAATGTTATATTCAAACGTATCATAAAATATAGAGAATCAAAAAATCCGCATGTAAATATGTTCAAGTCAACCATGGAACTGTTTGGTTACTTTAGCTAAATTGCTAGTAAAACAGTTTTTTTTTCGTTTCTTATTCTAAAATATTAATATTGCGTATTTTTTATTATGTGTATACGTATCTTTATTTATTTATCCTTATTTTTTTCCATTATAAAATATTATTAATAATAAAAATAAAAATAATGTGACCTCACTGGGGTAACCCGTGCCGAAGACACTTAACAATTTACTTTTTAAAAGATATGTTTACATTTGAGAATAAACAAAGAAGACTTAATAAACAGAGATAATTAACAAAAAGTACAGACAGTTTTAAGCGCTACGTATATATTATTATAATGAGGAACTTCAGCCCTACGGGAAATTGGATACAAAAAATGTTTTCTTGCGCGGGGTAAAAATTAGAGCATTAAATTGTACGGCAAAGTTTCTTGAAAATGTACAGAAAAAATAATAATAAATATTTTGACAAAAACGCACTACTTTAAATGACGTCACTGGTTCATGTGAATCAATCCATGATCTGAGAGCTATGGAAGATTTCCGGTATGCTTGTCGCTTCTGGACCAATGGGAAGAACTGAATGAGAATAAGCGGAAATGAACCTCTGACGTTACGCGCGGAGTTATTTCAAAAATACAAAACTTTGAAAAATCGTAGCGCCCATAATACGATATATAAAAATAAAAAAAATTTTTTTTACTTAGTTTAACAGTCTATTAATAAATATTTTTTTTTTAAAAACGACTGAACTTCCTCATTCATTTATGTACATTTATATTATTTATATTACAAAACGCACAATGTAAGAACAAAAATATAACATAAGCTATACATTTTTTAGAGCAGTTGATTCAATATTGGTTTGGGCAAATGAGACAATGCATTTTATTTGTTACCTTTTCTACTTATTTGACTAACCATAAGCATGTTTTATTGTAACTTTATTTACAGAAAAACAAATAAATAATTAATATTTATTTTAAATCATTTCCACCGTTTGTATTTTTATCCTAATATAAATATAAATTTTAATGAAGTGTGTCTAGCGCCTGCGGTGAGCCAAGAAACTAGCCGATTATTCCAGCTTATGTTTTCATACAAATAAGTATACTGTATTTTGAATGCATTAACCCTGTGTGGGTTTTTTCTCCTAGATTAAACTTGCAGATTACGCTAATTATTTAAAGATTCTTGATTTGGAAAACGGTATTTCAAACATTGTTTCTTAAGGACTATTTTTCTTTGAGATGGTACTTTTAACATAAGACCATAATTACTTTCATGCGTCATATTGCAGGACATATAGCGCTCTACGCGGCCGTTTTTAGCACTATTAATTACTAGAACATTCGGTCAGTTGACATTTCAATTGAATACCTAATATCGACTGAATTCATTGTGGTATTTTTTATTTATTTTTAATGAATTATATTTTAAATAAATTGATAATATATATATAATATAACATAAAACGAAGTTACATCGTTTGAGTTGATTTCATGGATGAGAGTTGTTGTATCGCACAGAACCACAGAAAAATAACAATTTATAGTATATATTACTTACTTTATATTATGTACCTTCTATGTAGGTACAAATATATGATATTTTTTTACAGCTTACCTGTAAATAAAATCACCATTTGCCACTGGTGTATATTTGGGTACGTATGTGTGTGTATGTACATATATATGTGCAAAATTGAACATACAATTGTGCTGTAACGTAAAACCGATTAAATCAGTATATATTTTTATTAATATCCCTACAGAGATGAGGTAGAATTTTTTCAAATTCAGGATTATGGATATTCGAGCGTTTACAGGGCTTATGACCTGTCATTGGCTAGGTTAAGTGGCCACTTTACGTTTTACAACATTCCCCATTCCGCTTATTAGCGAATATCGACACAAGTAACATTTTTTTGATTTTTGTATATATATGTTATTAAATGTAAATCAGTATATTCTACGCACAGGCTATTTTTGGTTATGTTTGAACGCTATGTACTTTAACAAAAAAAAGTGTATGTAAAAAACTACCTATGGTAGTTGAATTTTATACCTGACGTTAGCTGCACAATGGAAGACGATTTGGCAGTTCTTGATCAGTTCTTGTTTGTCAACTGAAGATATGCCGAGTTCCTCTTGTAGAATATCTCCTCTGATGGCGACGACCTGCGAAAGGCGTTCCGGAAAGTTCGCTCGGAGGCTGTCAAACACCTGGTAGAAAAAATAACATTAAAAATTATCAACAATATTTTAAGTTCGTCCAAATTTTGTAGACAAAGACTGGATTCAACTCCCCGGGGAGCTGTTAATATTAACACATTACAACAGAGATGAAAAACATTTTAAAGACGGTAATGTAGAAGTCAAGACATCGTCATGTTAGAAACATGAACACGATCACAATGCTAGAGAAAAGAACAAAATTAGACTTCCATTTAGGAAAAAGGCAAAGTCACAAAATTCAATTTTATTTAAAGCAATTAAAAAGTATTACGAAATGGAAAAATATATTTATGAAGAAAAAAACATATCAAAATTTAAAATAATGGTCAAGACATATGTGATAAACAATTTATAAATTAAATATATTTGCAATGTTATTATTAGAACACACATAACAATATGTATGATATGTGTGCCCTACTTTAAGATTTAAATAAATAAATAAAATATCACACTGTAAAACGAGGCTAGCACAGAGACATGCATATTTTATCGGTCCAAAAAAATTCATTCTTTTTTTACTGATAATGTTTCATTGATTCCAAACTTTCAAAATTTTCCTTCTTTTAAAAAACACTCACTATCCTGGATTCAAACAAAAGATATGAACTCTTTTTCAATGATATATTTTGTTGCCCTTTAACAATAAGGAATATTTTTATGTTTTTTACATTTTTTAATTCCATTTTTAATTGCTATAAAAAAACCTAATAATTCTTTAAAAAATATTTTCTTTTCTGTTTCTTAAATTACACAAAAATAATATAACTGTCTATTTATTATAGGAGCAAAAATTCATAAAAAAATCTTGTATATCCAGACAGGCAATTTCTTTGTGGGATTTTTTGTTTACTTTTTTTGCTTTTAATATGTATTTCATTGGTATATAAATATCTTTAATTTTTTAATACTCTTTTTTACCTCTATGTATATTGTTAAAACAAAAAAATAATAAAATGAAATTAGCACATTACACCCTGTGTAACGCTCACTATTGTGCCCATATTTGAACATCTATATTCCTTCAATTCTTTCATCTCTTGATGTTTGTGAAGTTAAAGAGCTAAAACCTTTATTTATGCGTGTGAGATTCATCTAATTGAATTATTTCACCTACAAACTAGGCAACGCCTAAACATTTTTCAATACCTATACTTCTTCATGGACCAGATGAACACATCAACCATAATCTGAGTTTGTCCCAATTTTTGTGGACAAGGACTGGATTTAACTCTCTGGGGAGCTGTTAATATTAACATATTATGACAGAGATTAAGAACATTTTAGAGCAGGTAATATAGAAGTCTAGGCATTTACAGGACTTATGACATGTCATTGGCTGGTTTAAGTGGCCACTTTACATACTGTGTAACATTCACCATTTCACCCATATTTCATTATCATCATCATTCCCTTTCCGCACCTAATGGTGCATAGGGCACTGTATTGGTACACCAATCGCAGCGTATATTGATATTTGTTTACATGAAGGTAAGATGATCAGTCTTACGCTTCAGGTACCCTCCTGGGACTATAAAATATTTTAGTGTAAAAAAACTCTTTCAAATAATATTTCATATCAACCATGTTGGGAATCGACCCCGAGACCTCTTGCATGGTAGACAAATACACTGACCATTACACCACGAGGCCGACACCCATATTTAAACATCTATATTTCTTAAATTCTTTCATCTGTTGATGTTTGTGAAGTAAAAGAGCTGAAACCTTTATTTATGCGTGTGAGATTCATCTTATTAAATTTTTTCAGGTCATAAGCCCTGTAAATGCCTAGACTTCTATATTACCTTCTCTACAATGTTTTTCATCTCTGTTATAAAAAATATGTTTTTTTTTTTAAATTTATATCTATGCTTACACTAGATGCAGCACTAAGAACCCGTCTTGCGTTCCAGTCAACCTAAGTTCCGGAACATTACTCGTAATCAGTAAACGCGAAGCAGCGTAAAAAGGCCCGACATACAGCTTTGAATTCACAGTAAACTGGCATAGACAGTTACTCTTTTTTACTCTACTGCGCGTTTTGTACGGCAACATGATTTCAAATAATTGTTTAACTCCAAAAAGACTGTGGTAAATAATCCCTTTGCGCGCGGTGATGTAACCTCGTGTTACGACTAGTAAAAGACGGAATATTCTAAAGTATAGACATCTGAAAAAAAAACATGGTGACATACTGTTTAATAATTTCTTATTCATAATGTATGCAAATAAACGTATAATTGAGCACTTGAATAGCAAAATCAAATAAATATCATCAATACGTCGCTCATATTACGCACGTGCGTCTTCTATCACTGTCATCAACCGACTGAATACTGAATAGGTTATACACAACACCCGCCAAAAAACAGCGTCTCTGTCTTCCTTGTTATGAATTCTATATTAGTGCTCTTTCTTATGCAGGTGTGTTGCTGAATTAGCGGACATTCATTCTTCGCGTAGCAAATACACATATTTTTTTAATTAACATTTAGCATGGTTATACAAATTTTACTTTCCAAATCCGGTGTGAAAATGTCCATTTGAAAATTACAAAAACATGAATTCATCATTTAAAAAAATAGAGATATATATCAAGTCTTGTGTCCTATGTCGACTAGTGTGACATCACAGCCACACAAGAGTTTATAAAGCATCATCTGTATTTAATTTTACCTCAATGTTTTTTTTTAAGGTAAGTGTCATCAAATCAATTGTTTTTTTATAAACTAATAAATTAATCTGAAAAATCATAAGCCGATCAGTACTTTTTTTGTTAAAATCCATTAAGAAATAAGGGAGATATAAAGGATTAAATTCTAGTAATTTGAATAATGCCAAAAACAAACAATTCGTGACGTCATCAAGTATGACGTCTTCGGATGTTTGTGACGTCATCGGATTTAATTTTTATCAATGTCTATGAATTTTATAGAGTATTGTAGATAGCTTCCTTTTTCTATGTATCGTTTGTTTACATTTATTGCGTCCTGTCACTTATCAAACGCTACGAGTTGTGGTTAATGATTTTCATGATAAATTGATAATTCAATTTATCATTATCACAATAAATTAATATTTAGAAAAGGTTAAAAACCAGAAAATAATAAAAGAAATTCGAGATGTAAGACGTTATCCGTTTTCATTTACATCTGTCAGTGACTGGAACTGGAGTGAGGAGTTGGTAAGGGGGTAAGATAATAATAGACAACTCTCCTTATATTTCTATCTGTGGCCTGTGGCATAACCAACATTAAAATGAATGCATTACTCGTGAACTTCTGTGACAAAATTTATTACCAACTTACGAAACGATCGTTTTCGAAAGGAAAATAATGAATAAAAATACTTATTATAAAGGTTTATATAATAAACACTAATCCTTTATTTGTAGAGTAGGTTGAATCCGATATTCTTCTCGTATGATAATACCCTATTATCAAAATTACCTGGCTGCTTAAGAATTCTTCAAGCCTCTCCTTCACGTCTTTGCCCTTCTTCGGTCTCAGCATCAGGTATAACTTGTGTGCTGGAGTAACCCTGAGGATCCTCTCTATCAGCACCTTCCCAAGGAAGCCTGTAGCTCCTGTAATCAACGCAGATCGGTCCTTGTACCAATCGGCAACATCCGACACCTCCCCATTTCGAATGAGGTCGAATTCAGGATCTGCAGGCGGCATTTTACCAGCAGTTTTTGTCTTGTTGTCTTTGAACTGTTTTTATGTGGACTGTCTGCACTTTTCACCTTTGTTTTATCTGAAAATAATGAAAAAAAAATTACAAGAAAAGTTTTTTTTTTTAATTTTCATGTTCCCTTCTCAAAAAAGTTTTCATTATTTTTTTTAAGGATGAATTTTGTAACGTCTGTTAATGCAAGGTAGAAGATAATAAATAGAAAGCAGATAACTGCTAAACTGTAGAAATTATACTTTTTATTCCGTTGTATTATTTATTTATTTATTTTATAAAAACAAAGTCAATAATGATATTATAACATAAAAAAGATACAATGAGTTTTTTATTTTTCTCCAATTTTTTAAGTGTTCATTAATCCTAGTTTTGAACGACCTTCCCGTTTGGCCCACGTACCCGGCTTAGCATGAACCGCAGCATAATAAATATGAACCTGAGTTAGTATCTTTGATCTTTATCATTAGTTAACATTTTCTTTTTTCATTTCCATAATTATATAAAATCATGATTTGCAACCCCTGCTTGCACTTGTATATAACATAGAAATTTGTTTAGTCTCCCACCAGTCTGACGATGTCGGTCACGACGAAACCCAGTCACTGGTAAAAAAAATATAAATAAAAGTGGAATAAAACTATAAAGTATTTTTATTTTTATAATTAAAAAATATACAGTTTAAAGACAAACCAACGAAGTTTCTAAATAAAAATCATACATATTAAATTGTAGTGCAACAAAAGGGTGTGTTTGTGTGTATTTGTATGAGAGAAAGTGTAAAGGTGTGTTTGTGTAGGACTATGTGTTCAGGTGTTCGTAATCTTGAGAATCATTAAATAGCAAGTGGGAGCGAATCGCAGCCAGAAAGAATGAGTCTTCTTTTATTTTTAAATAAATTTAGGGGCATGTTAAATATTTCAAAAGATGAAAAAAAGCATTGTAGTTTGAGCAAGAACGATAAAGGAAAGAGTGTTGTGCATAGTTAGTGCTACAGACTGGCAGATGGAATAAACACTTATTTCTTGTCATGCAAAAGGGGACATTGAGATTAATTTTGGAGAGTAGGTTAAAAGAGTCTACTTTATTATTTAATAATATATTTAAATAGCATAATTCAGATGAAGTGCTCCTATTTTCAAGGGTTAGAAATCCATTTTGTTTAGCAGATTGGCTGTAAGTGCAAAACGTTTTATTGTTTTTATAATCTAGGTATTTAAAACAATTTTGTTGAACATTTTCAATCCTTTCGATGTTTGTTATGATGTATTGTGGGCTCCACACAACAGATGTTACTGCGTACATAAGTGTTGTATAGAGTCTTCAATGTATAAGGGTTTGGAAATTTTTAAAATGAAGCCCAGCATTTGGAAAGCTTTTTCAACAATAGAATTTATGTGAGACCCAACATTATTAGGTTAAGTGGCTAAATTTTATGTCTGATTTATCCTTTATTCGCAGACTTAGAACTCAATTTAAATTGATTTTCGACCTCATAAAAATAATTTCAATAAAATCATTTTACGGTATCATTTGGATAATAAAAATGATTTATTTCTGCAGAATATTTTATATGCTAAATAAAAGGATAACAGGGTGGGATAAACTAAATTTTAATAAATAGAAAAATTAAATTTTTGTCTACTATTCAAATAAACTGCTTTTTATATAAAGTACTAACGCACACGACAGACGTTGTCCTGCCCGAGCGTTGGCTAGCCTGCTATTATCTATATTTATTTTTCATTAATTAGGCACAGGTTATTTATTTTGAACTTTCATGAGCCATTTATATATTCGTAATAACGGTTAGTTTTTCGTTTCATCTCCTCGTGTTATTGGCTAAGAGTCCTCGCCATGCTCAAAACTGTGCAAAAATCACTTCTCTAGTGCCATAAACCAGTGAGAAAAAACGGGAATACATGTTAATGAATAAAATTCAGAGCGCGATTTACCCTGAGCATTCTAAAATTATGACACTCAACTCATGCTCAACGCGAATCT
Organism: Micrasema longulum; assembly: GCF_059751315.1. Lineage (NCBI taxonomy): Eukaryota > Metazoa > Arthropoda > Insecta > Trichoptera > Brachycentridae > Micrasema > Micrasema longulum. The sequence continues at coordinate 29,374 of NW_028280170.1, read as the reverse complement.
AGTCATTGTTTAACCGCTAGTCGGGTTTTGATGTGATCTTGACATTTGATTTGAAACCAAAAGAAAAGAAAAATGACTGTGTCGTGAAAGCCCGTAAAACAGTCCGGATAAAAGGAAAAAGATCTTTCGTTGAAAAGTTGGTACCTAGGTATTTGTTTTTTATTGAATTCCAAAACTAAAAATTATTAAAAGTCAAATATTAAATTTAATTCATGGTTGAATTTCAAAACATTCAATAATTAATTTTCAAATATTGAAATTATACTCTGCACAAGAACGTTTGAAAGAAACAATACGTAGCAATAACTATGATGTCTTTACATTCTGATAATTAAAATCCATTGTTTCATTATTGCAGACTGAATTAACATGATTATATCATATTATGCAATTTGATTTATCGTGTCAACATGCATACTTTTGCGCAAGTAAAAGAGCAAGCAAAAGAGCATTTATAATTACGACGAAATAATATCGAACGAAATCCTTTACGTGATTTTTGACCTGTCACCGTTTTAACAATGAGGAATTTCAGCCCTACGGGAAATTGGATACAAAAAATGTTTTCTTGCGCGCGGTAAAAATTAGGGCCTTTAATTGTACGGCCACAGAATTAAGCATAGTCGAGAAACCGCATACGCGCATCAAACAGAAGGCGACTAAACTACTCTTAAAGGAGTAGTTTTACGTTTTGAATCATTAGTTTCTTTGTAGACGTCGCTCAGTACGCAACTCCCGATTTGATGTTAACTATGCCGTGTTGTGTCGTTTTAATGTGTAGAAATACTGCTGGGATAAAAGAGAAACAAGATGGGATCACATTTCATGTGTAAGTAGCAAATGCATTACTTAAAAATTGAACTATTTTTCCATTTGTCAGATTGTAATAGAAAACCAATTTTTTTACGCTACTTTGCTCATCTAATGAGAGAACGAATGAAAATTGGACCTCTCTGATTAAACAACGCCGTGGTGGACATTTGACCGACATTATCTTTAGAACATCAAATATTATTTATCATGACATAAAAATATCCGTTTTATGTAAATAACATTTGTTTTATATTTTGATTTCAAAGTTCGTATGCAATTTATTTTTTTAACATTTTTAAAGAAACAAAGCTCTATTAAATACAGTCCAGTAAAAAAATATTTTTTTTTGCTTTTTATTAGTGGCATAAAAAATACTTTTAAATTTGTAATTTTGAATTCCCGCAAAAACGGCGATTGCATTGGCCACGCCCCTAATAAGTCACGATTCATCTTTATTTGTTCCTGTTATTGAAATTTGTGTAGGACATCACGAATCTTGACGTAACAACAACCAAGGCTAAACACGTCGCGTTTTTCTACGAGCGTATTAAAAAAAAAAAAAATATACATATATTTAATATATGATATGATATATAATTATTCATAAAATTTTGTATAAATAATAGTTCACTACCAAGCAATATGCTTAATCTAGGAATTTACTGTGATAAAACATATCAACTTCTGCAACGGGTAGATTCCATAAAATACCTTGGTGTTATCATTGATAGGATTTTGCCATGGGAGGCTCAGGTTCAGTCACTAGACTCTAGGTTGAGAAAGCTGTGCCATCTGTTCTGCTCTCCAAGAGACATTCTGGATATTGACACTCTCAGAAGTGTGTACTTTGCTCTGTTTCAATCCACGGCAACCGATGGAATAGCTGGCTGGGGGGGTTCAAGCCGCTATTTCACAGAAATTATTATTGAGAATAATGTTCCGGCGCCCTCCAACATACCCGTCAGAACAGCTGTTCCAATACATGAAGGTGCTGGATATGAGACAACTGTACCTAAAAGAAGCACTTACACACTTCTGGTCAAACAATAAGGAGAGGTCTCAGCAGAATGTCCGTACGAGGTTTTCCCAGAGCATGAATTATGTCATACCCAAAACCCGTACGACTTTTGCTCAGATAAATCTCTCATTTATCGCACCGAGAGTGTTCAATATTTTGGAAGAACGTATTAAGCTATCAAGGACAAAAATAGTTTTCAAGAAAGGAGTTAAGGACTGAATTCTCTCCTTAGTGGGAGGGATTTTAGTGGGAAACTCCTTAAAGATTTTCAAAATGCTTGAGTAATGTTTACCATATTGATGTGCCATATATTTGTTTTTTGTAAATATTTTTATATATTTTTTTATTACTCGTGTGTCTGTGTCATATAATTGCTCGTCCCATCTCAACACAGGACTTTTAGTCCCATGGAGTTGGGACTTATTGTCTCAAAAAATGAACAGTAAACTTATGTATGTAAATAAATATATGTATGAAAATATTTCTCCATATTGATTTTGAAAATACAATTAATTATTTTAAATCCATTTCATATATTTTTCTCGGTATTCGTAGTATGTGATATTTTCCTATTGCGTTGTCATGGGCTTCAGAAGCTAACTTATTGTCCAGTAGACTCTTGTAGAATCGAGTAAAATACGTGTAAACGTAAACGTCGATATGTGGCGGTTAACATGACTTAATGATTACACTGTGTCATAAACTGTGTGAACATAATTATTCAAGACACTGCAATTGATTATGTTCCTAATAAAAAGTGAAAGTTTTCCATATCATTAGCATTAAGTTTGCAATTTTATTGTTATTCAATGCAACTCAAAAAGTATTGTAATTAAAAATGTCATGCAACATAATTTTTGTAGCTTATTCAATCAAACTTTACTTTACTTTCATCTCTGACATTCTGAGCAGTTATTTGGTTTTTCTATTTAGTTTTTCTATTTAGTTTTTCTACTTGGTTTTTCGTATTTTTTATTTTTTCTCAATCTATCCTCGCTTCTGTTGTATACACCATGATTTGGTCTGACACACGTTTTGTAGATTGGGCATCTCGATTGCTTTGTCATAATGCTATTCTTGAAAACCCTCCGACAATTTAATTACAAAGACGAATGAGAAAGTGGCAACACTAACGAATCCTTATTTATCTATGGCTCTTCTGCCACACGTAAACTCTTAATGTTTCTTGTCGGACTTCTTCCGTTAAATATATTTTTTACGAAATATTATGAAAAAAATATAAGAAAATGTTTTACTGAGACACTGCAACATTGATAATTATCATTTACCTTATTTTTTTATTTTTTTTATTTATTCTTAAGTTAGCTTATATTAAAACTAATATAAACTATTATGTACATTTACATCATCTATATATATTTAAATTTCCTTACAGTAACTTATACATTTATTTTTAAATTCTTTCAGACACTTTTCATTCTTCATACATTCAGGCATCTCATCATACATTTTTAAACCCTTATGCATCAAACAATTTTGCGACTCAGCTCTTTTCAATAATGGTAGTCTTATTTTATCCTTTTATCTAGTAGCATATTCATGACAATTTTTATTTAAGACAACTTTATCCTTAAAATATTTTGGTAATTTATCGTGAAAAAATTTATGTATAAACATCAACATATTAAATTTAAGTCTCCTTCTTACAGATAACCATTTTAGTTCATCTCTCATTTTTTTTACATTGCTATATTTATTTTTCTTAAGAACTATTCTCATCGCTTTATTTTGTAAAATTTCTAGTTTATTTAAATTTCCTTCGTTTGCTAAAAATAATATTGTTGAGCAGTAATCTATATGTGGAAGAATGATTGTTTTGTAAATTAGTTCTGCAGTATCTTTATTTAATTTATTTCTCAATCTACTAAGGAAAAATATTTTTTTAAATATTTTTTTATTAACGTGTTCAAAATTTGCATTTAATGTCAATTTTGAATCAAGTATTATCCCCAAATATTTCATTTCATTAACCTTTTCTATGGTTTCATTATCAATAAGTACATTCATCCTTGGGTTTGGCTTTTTCCTTCCTAACTCCATGTATTTTGTTTTTCCAACATTAAGCTGAAGTTTATTAATTTTGAGCCACTCAGATATTCTGTTTAAGTCCTCGTTTAGTTTTTGTAAAGTCTCTGTATAATTTTCTCCCGCTATATAGATTAATGTATCATCGGCAAATAATTGTAGTTTGCAGTGTTTTATTATATTTGTGATGTCGTTTATATATATTATAAATAAAATTGGCCCTAGAACTGATCCTTGGGGAACTCCTAAATTATTCTCCAATGGTTCAGATATTTTGTTTTCTATTTTAGTTACTTGTTTTCTTCCTTGAAGATATTCTTTGAATAAATTGAGGGCCTCATTTGATAGTCCTATTATTTCAAGTTTTTGTAGTAATTTTTTTCGATCTATTGTTTCAAATGCCCTTTTAAAGTCCAAAAACACAGCTAAAACATACATATTTTTATCCATTTCCCTTTTCCAAGTATCAATGACAATATTAATTGCAGATTCACACGAGTTGTTGTTTCTAAAACCTGATGACATAACACACATCCACAAGTTATTAGAAATATTTCATACTCATTGATGTAGTTGATGAATATGTGCATTTGGGCATTACTATTGATTTTTTTTAATGAGATAAACATATTACCAAATCATGTAAAAGATTAACGACAGTTATAGGCAGCATGTTGAAAATAAAATATTTTGTACCGATAAAAACATTAAGACTTATTTTTCAATCATTAGTAGAATCAATTATTAGGTACGGTATTACCAGTTGGGGCCTTTCTTGTAAAACCAACATTCAAAAAATTCAATCTTTACAAACCTTGGCTCTTAAATTAATTAACAGATCACCTAGACTTGACAAAGAAGAGGTACCCGATCTTTTTAAAAAGCAAGGGTGCCTGTCCGTAAATGCTATTCTATGGCTCAAATTTGTTACTAGATATCGATTTGATAGTTGTTAAGTAAATAACAGCATTTATCGATACTATTCCTGGCTGATTACCTTTCGTTCCCATCCTTCCTTTGACCCATCCTTATGGTACCTACCTAGCATCAAGATAGAAGATATTCAAAATTAAAAGATTCGGATTTAGAACAAAAACCAAACAACATTTTTGACTTGACAAAAAATCGGATAAATAAGTGGTTGGAATCGTCGCGCGTCGTGGAAAACATTGTCTCATTTTATAGTTCATTTTGTGATCCAGGGCCAGAAATTGAAGAACATTCAGATAATATTAAAGGTAGGTATCCACTCCATGTACTCTTTTCTCAAATATTTCCCAATTCACAAAACTGAATGAAATTCGATTTTCATTTACAGTCCGCTTTTTCGTCAACAATAGTAACTACCAGAAAAGGTATTTACATTCACATAATACAAGGCTAGCACAACGTGAAAGCTTGTTAGTACCGAGGTTTGTAAACAAGTATGGCCAAAGAACACTTCATTATGCAATTACTAAAATTTTCAATAAGATTCCTTAGATGATTTTAAAATAAAATGTTGACAAAGCTTTTAAGAAAAAAAATATTTTAATGGTTAATGTGTCACAAAGCTTTTTATTGATTATCATTTAATGTCATCTATTTGAATTTTTGTAAATAAATTTTGCGTGAAAACTGGGTATGCTTTTAGTTTTTAATAATGTTTAGATTACTTTTTAAATTAAATTAATTTCTCTAACCTTTCTCTTTGTAAAGGAAAAGGAAATTTTAGTGGGTTTCATTATTTTTCCTTTTATATTATATGTTCATGTTTTTTTACCTTCTTTCATAAAAATATATTTATAAAAAATTAATTGATTTCAAAAACATATTGTATAATATATATTTCAAATACGTATTTTGACATTGGCGAGCGATAAAATAATTTTGAAATCATGTTTCTAGTGTAACTTTGTTTGATAATGGATTGAAAATAAGTACAGTTATATTTGTTGTATATTTGTTGATTCGTCATCATCAAAACATTGCTCAGTGTTGTATGTTTCAATTTATTTAAAATAAAACACTTAGTAAATTTACCACACAAGAGTTTAATACATTAAAACACGACTAGTTTTGGGTAATCAGTATTACCCATCTTCAGGTGTAAATATAAACTAAACTCAAATACATACACAGATTAATACTTAGGTACTGATAGGGTCGGACGGAAGGGGGAAGGCAATGTGTGGTGGAGGGGGTGTGGTTTTCCTAATTATGGGGAATATTGATAGCAGGGGTGATGCAATTTGAAATATAATATTATTAATGAATGTTTACTCTGAATTTATTTTTTTTTGTTTTTCAATATTTTCTAAATTTTTCATTTTGATTCCTTTATTTATGACCGTATGCAAAAGTTTAATTTTGTGTGAATGAAGCGAATGGTTTGTATCTCTAATATGGTTCGCGAATTCAGAAAAACTATTACTAGAAAGTCCACGGCGGTGTTCGTTAATTCTATTTTTTTATTTCTAGCAGTTTGGCCGATATATTTGCTGTTGCAATCTCCACACGTAATTTCATATACACCGCTTTTTCCTAAAAGTTCTATTTTTGATTTCGAGTTATCAAGTTATTATTATCGAGGGAGGGTCCGATGTCTTGCAGGGTACCCGCTGGCACAGCGCGGGTTTAAACTGTGTAACTCGGTTATAAGCTTAGACTATACCCTGTCTGCGTAAACTATAAGTGCGAAAGCACTACAATTAATGATATGAATCATAACACGTTTTTAAGTATTTTTCCTAAATTGTTGTTAGTATAGAACGCGGGTTGGATATTGGGGGGTAAGAACTTACTAATATTTAAAGATATCGGACCAGTGAATAGAATTTTATTCCAGAATTTATTTTAACTACTGATTACTTAAAACTAGTCGTGTTTTAATGTATTAAACTCTTGTGTGGTAAATTTACAAAGTGTTTTATTTTAAATGGATTAAAAATATTTTTCCACAAAGTAAATGCTGAAACAATAAATAATAAACTTGTAAGTTTCGAGTTAAATAACAACAAAAATACCTAGGTACTCGTTATTCAATCACAAATGCCGAGCGTTTTACAAGAAGGAAGTTTGACAGCGGAAGTTACGATGTCGCATTCGATTATCAATGTCGAGTGTTTGTGGCACTCGAGATAAAGTCGATTGGTTTTCAATCGACTGCATTCGTATGGGGGGTTCAAGGATACTGTCACTCGTCGAATTACGGAGGTCGCATACGATTCTAAAGACAAACGAGTCTAGCATAAGGCCCCTGAACTGACTGGGACTGTTGATGATTCGTAAAATTGGAGGCAATTGGTTCCAGGCAGAGGAGCCGACCACGGCGAAATCACGATCTCCGACTATAGTTGCTGGGGAGCGCCGGATTTCAACAAGTTTTCCTCTGCCTGAAGCAAATTCTGACCTAAGAGTAGATTTTCTTTGACATGGATTTTCCGTTATACAAAGGTCCGATAGATATCTCGGAGCCATTTCATGAAAGGATTTGAATACTGTCCAACAAAGCTTGTATTTTATTATCTCTGGGCTTTTTAACCAGTGCAAATCTCAAAGATGTGAGATGTGAGAATATTCATGGTATTAAAAAGTATTTTGCCTTTATAATATCGATCCATGCTCGAGGGTTACTGGTCTGATATGTTGTTCCAATTTTAACACCTTAAATATGTTTAATTTGTTGTTTTTGGCTAGTAAAAATGAATTTGAATGTGACTTTAATTTACTTTACGACTTCGCTCTTTAATTAAGGTTGGTTTAGTCGCGTTTAATATGTATGCATGGCACATACAAGACTCGTCTTGCATAATGCGAATAATTATGGATTATATTTGATCTTGAAAGGGAAGCGAACACGCAATTTTTGATGGTACGTGTGACCTCTACTGGTTTTATTGCATATTCATTTATCGGTCACCACTTATGGCGTACCCCTGAGAGTTTCCCACTTCTCAACCCAAGAGTAAAAAATCTGAGTAAATGATTAGTAATTTATACTGTTAAAATTTATAAATAAAAGCGGAATTTATTTATTTATTTATTTTACGGCACAAGTGCCTTTTACAATATAAAATATACAAAATAATGAGTTCGATAAACAAAAATTTAAAAACAATATTAAAACATGGACATAAAAAGAAAAAGAAAAATAACAAAAAATATGTATACATACATGTATGTATGTCAGCATACAATAGATATAAAAAATATAAAATGAATAAAAACCCGATCATTAGCTTAAGTAGCTTTTGCAAATAATTCGTTTATCGTTACTATAGAACATCATAAAATATTTATAAAGAGATAATTTGAAATCACAGACTATAGTTAAAAATGTCGATATGAGAGGTACGTTCGTTTCCTAGTCTGTGTACACGCGGTATTGGTGAGTGACAAAGATAGTTGGTCTAGTTCTACGTATTGATATATGAATGTTTATTAAATACAGGAGTTCGCAACAATCGAATTTAGAATGAATGATTTTATATAAAAATATTAATTATTATGTCAGTTATTTGCCTGCGATCCTCCAGAGTAGGTTAATTTAAAAAGTTTAACAAAGACATGGACTTGCTTTGTTCTATGGGAATATGCAGTTTGAAATCGTATTTTTTTACTTTTATAAATAAAATACAGTTCCACCAAGAAATGTCACTAGAAAAACTCAATTTACTAATACAGATTAGATAATAGTTAGAGCAGTCAGAAAGAACCTTCGTTTTGCAGTAAATAGAAACACATGATTCTATTTTCTTTATTTTTTTTATTTATTTATTATTTACATACAATATTAAATCTTTATTATTTTTTTAAACTTTTTTTTACAGGACTCACCAAGCCAATTAATATGGCATGTCGGTAAAGATCCTTTACATTAAATCATATGATAACACTATATAGTTGCATAATAATAATTACTACTAACTTAAATATAAGGAGCGAAAAAGAGTACATTTAATGTATGTTTTTAAAAAATATTTGGAAAAATGTAAAAAAAAGCAAAAAATAAGTAAATGATATCGCAATTATAAGATAAAAAATAAATACAGTACCAGAGTAGCAAAATTTAACACACAAGTGTGTACATATTTAATAGGCACAAAGCATTTTATTAAAAACATTATTTCTTAACATATCTATATCTAAGTCTATATCCATATAATATCCTTATCCATATCCATATATATATATACCCGTTCATGCACACATACATATCTACACATATATACACATACATACACATACATACATACATTTCAGGAGCGTGTGGTGAGGTTTTAGATTAGGGAAGCAGTAACTTGGTATTTGGTACATAGGTAAATATGTGCCTAACACTGTTAATTGATATAAGTGCTTTAAAATAACCTAAAAAGATATTTTGTTTCATAATTTTACCAAAAAAGAGTTATATTTCATAGTTTAATATTAAAATACTCTAGAGTCAACTGATTTAAATGGTAAATTTGTTTTAAAATAATCACAATATAATTTAAATATTCGTTGATTGGTTTCTTAGAATTGCTTCCACAGAGCTAGTAAAGATCTTAATTTACGCATGCGCGGACTTGTGAATTATCGCAATCATTTTTAAAAAAGTTAAGTTTTAAAGGAAGCATTGGTTCCATCCAATCTATGGACGGACCGCGCATGATACATATGAACATACATATACACACATAAATATCCATGAAAATATTACATAATTATAAATTCTGTTTAATTTACACATTTAAAAAAAAAAAAATAATTGATGTAAAATGAAAACGGAGTGTTCTCTGTTTATGATAGTCTCCATCTAACATGGCATAGCCTGTTCTAAGATGGAGATTGTTTATCTTTAGAGCGTAAGTAGTCCTATACTAATAAAACAATAACATAAAGAAGAAAAACTAAAACTACTTAATTATAAATGCCTAGCTAATCAAATGTAAGAAATTAAAAATCATTATTATACAAATATAAAGTATATATATGTGCCAAGAATACATGTTACTTAAACATAAATAATATGGTATAATATATAATAAAACAAATATAAAGCAATGAAATACATAAAAATATAAATAATATGTGTACCAATTATATAAAGTACTACGTTTATTGATTTACATATATTTTTCAAAAAAATCTCTCTCTACACTATTTATATGTGCAGCTATTTTTATTTTAAAATTTGTTTTACATTTTGAGCCATTTATATTTGGCAATAAATCATCAAATATTTTTGGAGCAATTACATTGTATTGCTTTTTACCAAAGGCGGTTGATACAAATGGGACAATACAGTTAATTTGTGTTGCTGAACGAGTGTTTATATTCTGTTGGCTTCTTTTGACCTCTCTAAATTTATTTCAACAGAGAGGGAAAAATTTTCTGAGAAGGAAATATGGAAGTCTAGGCATTTACAGGGCTTATGACCTGTCATTGGCTGGTTTAAGTGGCCACTTTACACACTGTGTAACATTCACCATTCTGCCCATGTTTTAACATCCACATTTCCTCAACTCTTCCATCTGTTGACTTTTGTGAAGTAAAAGAGCTGAAACCTTTATCACGTGGGTGAGATTCATCCGGCTGAACCAAATCACCTACTAGGCAACGCCTGAAAACAATTTTACAATTTTCTTATAGACTTCCATATTCCCTTCTCAGAAAATTGTTCCCTCTCTGTTGAAATAAATTTAAATATGAACAACTCCCTAGGGAGGAAATCCAGCCAGTCTGCAAGCATTTGGACATAATCAAACATTGTTGAATTACTACCTGGTAAAAGAAGAAGTATAAAAATTGGAAAATTTTTTGTGCTATTTTTACTGGTTCAAGGATCGAACGTGAATATATTTCAATATTTACAAATATTCAATTTTATTAATATTAATAAGTAGTTTTGTAGCCATGCTGGCTACACATCGTAAATTACATGGACGTTACACAATATTTATAACGATCACAATATTTATAAAGGTCCAACTGTGCGTGCGTCCATTGTCCGCATATGTAATCAGGCTGTCACAACAAGGCCGAGTATATACACTCATTATCAAACCTAGGAGCGGGTCTACAAGGGCTTTTTGGGCTGCAGCCCAGAGCCCCGTGGATACAAAAGGCCCCCAGCCTCCATTGAGAACAATAGACAATATAGTGAACATATTGAACGAGAGCTGCGCCTAAAGCCGATAATATATTACTTATCAAAAATGGAATATGAGGAAATAATTTAAATTATGTGTACCATCTTAAAGTTGCTAAGCGCTCTTTCTCCAGGGTGTCATATATTGAAAACAAATAAAAGACAACAATGTCGAACTATCGACTAAATTATCTATCAGTTCTTTCCACAAATTGCGATTTAACAAAGGGCTTACAATATGATGAGCAAATAAAGGAATTTGCAGCACAAAAATGCAGAAAGGTTGCTTTATAGTTTACGAGCTGAACCCGGCAATGCTTTGCTTCAGCTCGATGAAAATTCTTATAACATAGATTAAATGAACGCAATCGAAAGTTTTAATAAAAAATATAATCATAACACAAATGTAAGGTGAAAAAAAACAATGTGTTAATTTTTTAAAATTTTATTGTGCAAGCGGAAATATTGATTGACACAACAGAGTAGATAAAAAAAGAGTCATTTAATAAGAGTAATTGAATTAATGAACTTTCAACTTGAAATATAAAACAAATTTTATTTTCCATAAAACGGATATTTTTATATCATGTGAAATAATATTTTATGTTTTAAAGATAATATCGGTTAAATATCCACCACAGAGTTGTTTAATCCGAGGTCCAATTTTCATTAGTTCTCTCATTGGATGAGCAAAGTAGGGTAAAAAAAAAATACTAAACTGGCAAAAATAACAAAATGGACATTGTAACATAAGTAATAAAAAAATGAACACAAACATGTAAGTGAAGGGTGTACAAAATAACGTAGATTTTTTTGTAAAATGAAAAAAAAATCAATTGGTAACATATTTAGTAAAAAATCTTTTTGGTTCAAAATGTACACTATTTTTTAACATGTTCGGACTGTTGTTGTAAAAAATACAAATCTATCAAATGAAAATACAAAAATAAAAACATACTGCAAAAATCTGTTTTGCCCCACCGGGTGTACAAAATGACATACGGTATATACTTGGATGGGATGATTATTTAACACTTTTTAAAAACAGAATTGATAAGTTTTTTTTATAAATATTAAAGAATTAAAATATTGAATGCGCACTTCACAAACAAAAATCTTGTTTTTTTTTTATTTAAACCAGCACATTCTGCATGAGCCCAGTTTTCACACTTGCATTTTAACCATATTTCACTTGGCTTTGGTCTCGTATATAACTCATTACAATAAATGCATGAGCAGTCATCTTCATCGTCTGTAAGTAAAAGGTCTTCAGTGTCTGAATCAATAATCATTTTTTTACATATACCTTGTTTACACTTTTCCAGGATAAGTTTTTTGGAACCTTTAGCTTTAGCCTCTGATATATTTGGAGCTGTATTCAAATATCATGTTTTACGCTCATAATTGCGAAGCATTATTATTATTCTAAGAAAAAAAGTATTAAGCGGGGAAAAATGATATAGTGTGTCATTTTACCCTACCGGTACATATGTCGTTTTGCTCCACTACCTGAGTTTTTAAAAACATTAAAAAATATCACATTACCCTTTGTAAATTTTAACAAAATTGTAGTTTTTCATGAAGATTAACAATGACACAACATATCCTTTCAGTTTGTGTTGTAGAATAATACAAATAAAATAATAATAATACTTTCGGTGTCCGCGTAGCAAAAATATTGTTTTATTTCACAAAGTAACCCGCAACAAGTCCTCCTCGGGCGGTCGCCATAAGCGTACTAAATATTGGTGAGTATTTATGTGTCGTACCAGTGCTCATTCTTGTGCGGGTTCAAACATGACCAAGAGTTTGGTTTCTGAGAAATGATTACTATGTTATTTTACCCGCCTATGTCATTTTGTACACCCTTCCCCTATTTTCAGTTTTGCAAAATAAATATAGGCAAATTATGGAAAAATAAATTGGAATAACCCTACAACAATAAATACACAGGTACATATTTAAAAGTATTTTCAATGCAATTTTATTTCCATTTGTCAATTTTCAACCTGAGTACGGCTTATTGTTTTGCTGCGAATTGTACCTAACTTAATACCCAACAGTCAAATAATGGTTTTCCTACGTTTGGGCTCCTCTATAGCTTGGCGCATTATTACTCTGAAATTCAAACAGTAAATATTTTTTTTTTTAAATGTAAACAATAAAACACTAAAGATTCTAATCTTATTCATAATTATAATATGTACTCGTGGTGTATTTTTGCCAATGAAATCAATTTGTTGTTTATTAAGCAGAAGTCCTTGGACTTTGGGGAATTAAAAAGAGTTCATTACCTTTTTCGCGATTGTTGACCTTTAAGAAATGTTACCAAATATTTTTCTATTGATAACAACTACATACTGTAGGTGTATTTAATGCCCATTGGTTTTACAAAACTAATTAAAAAGAAAGACGCTTTTTCGTGTCTTTGATAAAAATGTTAATATCTCGGTTTATTAACAAAAATACAATTTCTTTATCTAGTACATGTTTGAGGTAATAAATTTCTTTGGTATATGTCAAGTCTGCCTAACTAGGTACAACCTGTTTTAAGGCAGACATTTTTATGCAAAATAAACAATAACATTTCCACGTACAAGTTAATTTATTATACAATTACGCAATATTCCATTATACCATTTATTATTTTAGAATGTTTCTAAGTCAATTTTCCGATTTTTCTCTGTCTAAACCCAGTAACCAATTTTAACAAATTTATTTAGTGGAATCCGGGTCATGGTTTTGCAATTTACGGGTAACATATTTAATATTTTCCGGGCCCAGAAATAATGAAGAAGATTCATGAAGATATGTGTTCTGCATGTGATTGAACCAGAACGCTGGGCCCCGATGATAATATATAATAAAAGATAAGAACCGGGCTGTCCCGTGGCTACTCACGAATCAGAGGTCCAAGGTTCGCGCCCCGCTCCACTTGAATTTTTATTTTAATTTCAATTTCAATTTATTGATTGAATTTACGTTTATGTAGATTATAAAAAATATTTAAATGCATACAAACACGAAAATTAATACATAAATTTAAATATACAAAATGGTAAAATAAAAATACCCAGCAATTATAGAAAAAGAATGCTCTCTTCTCTGATTTTTTTTTTCACTAATATGAAAAATGTCAATATCCGAAGAAATACGGTTGAGTAAAGACATTGCTCTTCCTACTGGCATTACCATCGGCAGGTTGGTTCTGCAAGCAGGAAGATAAAATAGCTTAAGCTGCCTATGTCTAAGGTAGTCATTTGGAACATAAAAAAAAATACTCTCCACTACATGTATAAATTATAATATATTTATTATAGCCCTTTCCAAACAGCCTGTGAGATTTGAAACAAACGTCTGATGGAGTTGGGATTTACGTCTTAAAAATTTAAAATGTACATCCTTTGAATAAATAAATAAAAAAACTTTAATCTGGGCCTTTGAATAAGTGAAACTACAATAATAAGCGAAATTAAAACATAATTAAACAATCTTAGAGTTGATATATTAAGGCCAAAGCAGAAGGTGGGTAATTGTTAGATGATTAATCAAAACATTTTAATTCACGGACATTATTTGGGGTCAACAACTCTGCTGTTTCCGGTTCCGACCTTAAAGGACAAATTTAAAATTCCATATCGCCATACCAAACGCGCAAATTTATTAACATATTGCAACAGAGATGGATAACAGTTTGATAAGTAATATAGAAGTCTAGGCATCATGGCTTACGACCTGTCATTGGCCATTTGAACCAGCCAATGACAGGTCACTTGAACCAGCCAATGACAGGTCAAAAGCCCTGAAGCCAAAGTCGGAATAATCGGTGCGCATGCATGAAAAGATTAATGAATGTAGAGAAAGCGAGATCTGTATGCAAAGGTAGAGTGAAGTGGCGTTATATCCTCTCTGTCTACCCTTACGGAGAAACGGCGTGATGGTTTGTTGTTGTTGTTATTCAGTAACCAATAAATATAATGTATTTTATGCTGTTTTGTTAGTAATGCATGACCTGTAATTATTGCATATTAATCCTGTAGGATGCTCATTCAGTTGGGTCTGTGCTTCCTTACGGGGGTGGTATTCGGATCCTCTGCCTCTGACCACCCAGGGAGTCCTTCTTTATCCAACGTCGTTCTCTTAATGTAAATATCCGTGTTTTTACTTATGTTTTGTGTAAGTTATGTTTGTTATGTTACTATAGTTTTTAAGAAAATGTTTTTGTATATTTGAATACGTTTATTTATGTAAATTATTTGTTAACATATTTTTTTAAATAAAAAAAACAGAGGCATTGAGGGGATCCTGAGGGGTGGGGACGACGTGTTGGCCTCTGTCCATACGTCCTCCTCCCCCCTCCTTAATCTGCATAGAGTTTGTATTCCTTAGGAATATTTATAATAACTTTCCTCTATGCGCAGCTGACAGAGAGTCCCTCGGGACTCTATAACAGCTGCGAGTGGATGGTAGGCTTAAGGGTCTCCCCTCAATATTGCATATTAATCAATTTACCCCTGTTTTATTTATTCGCACGAGTAGAAATTCGTCAGATAAACTACGTACTACTTAAGAAAAACGAATGCATCTGCATAATCACTTCTCTACAATACCGCAGAGTGTGTGCGGACCAACTACTGCTTTAAAAAAATATGACAGGAATAGTTGACTCTACAGAACTACTTAGTTTAATAACAATACATGTGCCCGCCAGGATTTGTAGACGGTACCACCTGTTTCATGTACCAATAAGTAAAACATCGGATGTTAAAAATGCTTTTTTTCGTAGGACTTCTTCAGTGCATAATACAAAATTTGAAGACATCGATAACACAAACATCACTCTGTCAGATTTAAAATTTACACTAAAAGTGCATTTTATAACTTGGCAGAAATTATAATAATAAATATGTGCATCTCCCTTCCCATCCTTATCCTCTCTTCAAGCATCCTTGTCCTAATTCCGCCCAATTTACAATAACTTACTGTTCTTAAAAAAAAATCTCTGATTATTGAAAAATATTTAAGAGTACATGAAAATAACATTTTTATATGGATAGTGGAGGTGGGTTGCGCATGGATCGATGAGTGGATCAAGTCAAATCGGTAAAATATGTGTACTGTTTACGAAATTTGTTCTATTGGTTATTTTATTTGGTAATGTATCCAAAATAAAACAAGTTTATTGGATTGTAATTCTACTTTATATTTTATAAAATATACAAAGGGTATATACATTAAACATGAATGAAACCTGTGTAAAACACCAATGTAGAATTTCAACAATAATTTTCAAAATAAACCTGTATAAATGAAATCAATATTTTTATAATTATTACATTAATTTTAAAGTCATACCATTACAAATGTTTTTAAATAATTGTAAGGTTTTTCCCCAATTTAACTAAAATATTCCTCTAATATACTCAGTATACCCTAATTGAATTTTAATTACTCTACTTATTTTGGCTTGTATAGAAATCCACAAACATAAAATAGCAATTATTTTTAGTATATAAGGAAACTTTGTAAATATTTAAGTTAGTTTGTTTAAAAATGACCTAACAAGACGAAACGCGTCACAATATACTCTTTGTATATTTTATAAAAAATAAAGTAGAATTACAATCCAATAAACTTGTTTTATTTTGGATACATTACCAAATTAAATATGGAATTCTACCAATTGTCTGCATACACAATAAATAAATTGGTTATGTTTATTTTAGTTTTTTGTTGTTTATTATGTTAATGATAATTAGGTTAATTGAATGAACTACGTTTATTTATTGTTTTTATTATGTTAACTTGGTTAAATAGCTAATCTTAGGCATGTTTCACATTTTGTAGAAGGTTTCCTTCGGCACAGGACACGCCAGTGAGGGAACATTATGGACATAATGGATAGGATTGATTGGATTATACTCAAAAGAAATAAATATTCTAACGTGGAAAGAATGCACAAAAAAATTGGCTTGCTCACAGGAAAGCAACACATTAAATATAATGTGGCAATTTTTATACATAAAATAATTAAGGGGATGAATAAAATAAAAACAATAATAAAATTTAACCAACAATGTCATACATATGAAACAAGGGGTAAAAAAAAGATAAGATTAGCAATGAGGAAAAAAACAGAATCTCGAAAC
Organism: Micrasema longulum; assembly: GCF_059751315.1. Classification (NCBI taxonomy): domain Eukaryota; kingdom Metazoa; phylum Arthropoda; class Insecta; order Trichoptera; family Brachycentridae; genus Micrasema; species Micrasema longulum. The sequence goes on along the minus strand of NW_028280170.1, from coordinate 12,234 downwards.
TCATTGTACAAGGGATTGAAGCTGTACGATGAGTTATCTGAAGAAATAACTACAAATAAAACCATGAAGTAAACTTTTTAACTTTCCTTTTAAAGCATTTTCTTTTTTTTCTTTTTCTCTTTCTCTTTTCTAAAAACTGGTATTTTCTTTGATTAACCTTTCTTTTATAAAGGTTAATATTTATATTTGTTTCAGATGTATTTTTTTTTTATAAATATATTTTTTTTTTTGAAAAAGAAATATTTGTGTACTTATGATTTACCTAAATATTTCATTTTGAGGGCCATTTTCAACGAGTTGTAAATAACTCACTATTGGAAAATGGGAATCAAGTTGGGGTAGAGTAGGATTCGAACCACGGACCTTTGGTCCGTGAGTCCGGGACACTAGCCACAGGACCACAACCTGATTATATAAATACTGTGTACCATTGTATACTTTTCTCGATGTTTTTGTTCTTTTTTTAATATTATGTTTTTTTTTTTGTATTTTTTTTTCACTGGTATTATTGTAATTATGTAAAAGGTTCATGGAACCGTAAATAAATAAATATCACATACATTATTTCAAAACAAGACAAGGACAATCGAGACTAATAAATCAGGGACTGAAATTATACAATAATCTACCAGACAAAACTAAACAAAAGACTCGGACAAACTTTTCAAAAGGCGTAAAAAAAATAATTATCAACAACAGATATAAGTAAAAATTATAGATATAAGTAAAAATTATAGATATAAGTAAAAATTATAAATTATTTTTTTGTGAAATGAATGCGTAAGGGTAAATAAATAAATTTCAAAAGAAAAAAAAATTAATACATTAAAATTTCAGTAAAATTAACATATGACGCAATTTCTGTAATTTTTATCGGATGCAGATATTTAGAACATTATCAAAGATTCGGGACTTGATCAAATTAAGACAAACGACATACGCAATAAAAATTGCCGAACCGATAAAATGTCGCGTCAGTCAGTCATTAGTATCAAATATTTTATTTTTAAGGTTGTTGACCTTTGTTGATTGCTCTAAATTAGCATAACACCATTATGGACAAATTAGCGATGACATGATAATCATACGTGTACATATGTACATTCTAATTTACCCACTAATTTACAAAATTCTCGAAACCCTAGATTTGTAAATAATTTAATTTTACATGGATGCAATACAACTGTAGCTTTAAATCATTACTTATACCATTTACATGCCAGTGATTTGCAATTATATATTCATTTTGAACATTTTGATAACATTGATAAAGCACACAAAGTAATATCATAAACGAAAAAAAAATGCACTTATCATAAATCCATCAAAAACCCAAATTGAACTTGTTAGTAGTAAAAATATCAACTGTCTTTTGTATGCTGATAATGCCGTGCTTCTTGCTTACAACTAAGAGGAACTGCAATTCTTGGTAACAAAGGTCTACGATGTATGCAAGGGAGGCGATATGCTGATGAATGGCTATAAATAGGATGTGATGGTTTTTGAGAGAAATTAAAGTATGACTTAATGTGAATTCACTGTGAATGGAGTTATACTAAAACAAGTGTCTGGAAAGTATGTTTACTAGGGATGGAATGACTGAGAAAGATATTGAAAGGAGGGTGAGTGCCGGAACAGAGTAAACGGTGCACTTAAATCAACCCTGGCAAATAAATGTTTGTCGCACACAACGGAGTCCTGGTCCCGACCCTGATGTATGGGAGCGAAGTATGCTGAATAAAGAATGCTGTCGAAATGCGGTCTCTCAGGCGAATGTGTGGTAAAACTATGTACGATAGATGCACGAATGTTCAGATCTGTACATTATGTAAGGCTGAGACAAGCATTTTCGAAAAAATCAAGAAAGGAGCTCTGTGCTGGTTTGAACATGTAGAGCGAATGGACAGTGAAAGAACGGCTAAGAATGTAATGTTGATGGATGCAGAAATAGAGGAAGACTGAGAAAGACATGGCATGACCAATCCAACAAATACTTAAAGAGGGACATGTTTAAAGTAGGAAAAATCAGCGCGCGTGTATGAGAAGATATATGAATGTATAGAAACGAGATCTGTATGCAAAGTTAGAGTGATGTGGCGTTCTATTCTCTCTGCCTACCTTTACGAAGAAACGGCGTGATGGTTTGTTGTTGTTGTTGTTGTTGGTAGTAAAAAAATGTATTCGAAAGCAAATGTTCCCACACGTCTCATTTTCAAAATAAATGGCACAGAAATTCCTTTTATGACTTCCTTCAAAAACATGGGTATTGTCATAAAAAAGAATTGAGAGTGGCATGATCAGGTAAACGAAGTCAGTCGTAAACTTAAAGCAGTTCTTCAGAATTTACTATCAGATTGTCAAAAAAACGAAACGGACATTTTGTAAGTGTTGCCAGGGTAGTAAAATTTTTCACGCCTTTGCCATTCATATATTATTTGACATGACATAAAAATAACCGCTTTATGTAAATAAAATTTGTTACATTTTTTAAGTTCAAAGTTCAATAATTCAATTACTCCTATTAACTTAACCTCGACTTATATACTGCGTTGTGTCAATCATTTTTTCCGCGTGCACAATAAGATTTTCAGAAAAGAAGAAGGATAAAGGAAAAATTTAACTTTTAAGATAGTGACATTTCAATATTGACTTAAATGTAAATAAAGAAGGGGCGTCTCTAACATTAGTGGGTAGATTATTCCACAATCGAGCGGCTACTACTGTGAAAGAGGAGGCAAGAAAATTAGAGCGGTGACCTGTCACTGGCTGGTTTAATTGGTCGACTTGCCAACCGCCGGCTAAATGCAATTAATAGCATGACAAATAAAAATTGAATAAATAAAAATAGCAGTTTTGGAATATTTTCCATATTTACACCGGTGAAATTCAAATATGTGATTGCGCAGCAGGACGTTCCATTTCGATCGCGAAAACGATAAACAACCATGGTGAGACTATTTGTGATTGAGCTACTGATGACCTTATGTTTTATCGTCATTTTCACAAAGGCACTTTACCAAAATAAAGACACCTATTCTCGATAAGTGCCAGTAATAATTATAAAATGAAATTCATATGTTCAGATTCATTTAGCGGTTAAGTTCTACAGGGGAGAATTGATTACAGTATACCTGTGGTTTAATGTTAATTTCATTACCTTGACTCAAATCTTGTTGAGTTCGCGGCGAACCAAAAATGCCAGTCTCAAGGCTAGTACGAGTGTTAGTAACTTTATGATACGTGTTCAATATGCAATCATTTTTTCAATTGCGCACAAATTGGAGTTCAAAAAAGGTTCTGAATTTCATTATCTTTTTTAACGAGGAAGTTCGGTGTGTTTTTTGATTATTTATTTTTATTATAGACATATTTGCTTTTGAGGTTGGTAAAGTGGTAAAGATTGGTAAAGTGTTATGTGCGGTCTGCATTGTTGTATGGCGTTCGTTTTATTAAAGTGACCGTAACGTCGGAATTAAATTCGACTTCAAAACTTACTTATTTCTCTCTCATATTTTTAATAGGCTTTAAAGAAAAAAGGTGCCAACATCAAAACGATTAAAATTTGGAATAAATCATAATTTAAGGAAAAATTGCTCGGTGGAACAAAATTTTTGACACTTTTAATGCGTAGATAAACGTATCGGGGGGTTCTAGACCCGCCGGTATAAACCGGTGTACTTACATCAAAACTTATCGGTACTATATCTTTGTAGTCGGTCGGGAGACTTTTATCTTCAACAATAACGTAATACTGAAGCTATGTCATTTTAGAGCGTAGATATGTGTACCGTGATGTGCGCTTCCCCTTGTTTCATATCGATGTACCGACCCAAATCTTGAGGGTGGGGGTCCGTAGTATATCTTTATAATCGCCAGAGGGAATTTATCTCCAACTATAACGTTAAGGTGAAGGTATGACGTCTTTATCTTCCCATCATAATCGAGGCCCAGGTGCTGGTTTTCGTAACCGGTTTATAAAAATAGATTACGCACTGGTAGATACAAATGCAACGTGCGTGCATTCAAGTATGTCGTAATACTAAACTATCGTTTTTTCGATATGGGCTGACCCAGGCGAGTGGACGAAACGATTACGAAGGAATGTACTTTCTTTAAGAGAAACTTTTCAAGGTTAATATGACTACATGTCGTCACAAATAATTACTTTTATGTGTATTCTACGTATAAAAACCCACCTTACCTTTTCAAAATATGTATTTTATAATGAACCTTTTGCAAAAACTGTAATACAAAAATAATCACAGCAGAGAACACAGTTCAATGTAACACAAAATTTATTTATTAATTTATTTGACGGACTTATGCAGTCCATTCTAACGATGGTAAATACAATTTCTTATAATAGATACAGGCACTAATAAAATAAAATACAACTTAATAAAATTAAAGCTAGGACAAAAAAAAAAAAAAATTACTACCTCAAGACAAGATCTGGTCTGTCTTTAAAACTATAAAGAGTTTCACCAAAAAAGTCCAGATCTTGTCTCGAGTTTACAATACCAATAATATGAAACATATTGTATTCGGGTATAATTAAATTCAAATAAAATAAAAAAACTACAAAAAAGTATACATAATAGAATGCAACAGTAAGATTGAAACATAATATCAGTAAAAAATAACTATAATGATGCCTAAATCGTATGTACTTAAATATAAATGATACTAAATAAAGTTGAGATTTATACCAAATTAAATTAAATAAAACATAAATAAATTACAAATAAAGTGGATTATAATTACAGCCATATTTCTTTCAAATCAACCTAAATTAATAAAAATAAAAATAAACTTTTACATTTCTAAAAAATACTGAGAAACTACATTTCAAAGAAACTAAAATTTAATGATGAAACTACATTTTCATTTGATAACAACACCAGGATTACTAGTATGGAAGGGCTAGCTCTTCCTAGATATTGCAATAAATATGGCAAAAGGACACTGCAATACAGTATACAGTAATAATTTGTAGACTGGCAACACCAATATTTAATTGTCAAAAGTATCAAACACATTTTGTTTAGCGTCGGCGTACGAGTTTTCATGTGATATTGATATTTAAATTGGCTTTATGTATTTTAAAAATTTCACTAATTATAAAAACTATTATCAACATGAATAAAACAATAAAAAGTGGCACTAGGGAGGTAATTTTTAACGTTTTTCAACGTTGTTTGGAAGAATGTAAAGCCGAAAAAATCTCAATGGATTTAACGAACGTTTATGGGCGAACTTCCAAGATGACTGGTATGTATTCAAGTTTTTGCTATTTATTTTTAATTCTGCAACACTTTGAAATGATATATTGAGCACTGTTGCTTGAAAACACTTGAAAATTACATTTATTTTAGATTATGTTTACATGCTTTTTTGACAGTTCTCTTTAAGCATAATGACACTGTAAATGCAGAATACTGTAAACGAAATATAAAAAAAATATTTTTGTGTAATTAATATTTTACAAAATTGTAGGATACACATCTTTACATTTCCAGCATGTGTTCTATTTTTAGTATTGCCATTTAAACAACAGTGGCGCCCTCCCTTGTTTTCTACTTTTTATTGACAGACTGTGCCTAAAATATTTATCATGTTACCAAACAATATTAAGAATATTGAGTTAAATACAGGAGTGAGACGTTTGCTCAAATTATGGTTAATAGAAAAAAGTTTTTTGTAATAGTAATAGTTTTTTTTTTTTTTTAAGGAATAACCCGCTAAGCCTCTATTTTGAGGCTTGTCAGCAGGTGGGATAGAGGGGATATGGAAGAAGGTAATGAAAAATACACCACAACACCCAGACCAATTGAGAAAAAAATCTTTCTTGGATTTTTTTCTTGCAACTGGCGGGAATCGAACCCGCGACGCCAGTTTCACAGATAGCCGTCTAACCAACTGCGCCACGGCGCCTGCCCTGTCAAATTTTGATAATGTAATATGTAATGTCTTTCAAGTAAAATTATTCTTAATGTAGGTTAAGTATGAATAATTTTAGCAATTAATAAAAACTTGCTGACGAGTTGTACGTATGCTACTCAGCAGAACTTCAATTTAAGACTATTTTGTAAATATTTTTGAAAAAAAAACTTAAAAAAGAAAACAAAAAAAAAAAAAATGAGGAACTTACAATTTGATGCAGTAAATGTTTTCATGCACACGGTGAAAATTGGAGCATTAAATTGTACGGCAAAGATTCCTAAAAATGTACGAAAAAATAATAAAACATATTTTAAATAAAACTAACTACGACTTCACAGTTTCATATGAATCAACCAATGACAAGAGAGTCATGGAAGAATTCTGGTTTGCTTTCCGTCAATGGAACAATGGCAGAACTGATCGAGAATACACGGAAGAGAACCTCTGACGTCACACGCGGAATTATTTCAGAAACAACAAACTTTAAAAAAATAAAGGGCTAATAATACGATATATAAAAAATGTAAAAAAAAATGGTGCAGTTTAATAATCTATAAACAAACTAAAAAATATAAAAATTCCACTGACAACATTTATGTTATTTTTTGTTTTGTACACCATTTCGTGAAAAGAACCTATATTTTAGTGTTTTGGTATTCATTACAATCAATATAGTGTACAGTTTCCGCAAACCAAGTTTTATAAAGATCCCATTGAAAATAAACGTATAAATTGATTTTTTTAATAAAAAATGATAAAAGCGCCATCTATGAATAAGTAATTTCGAATTATCGTTAAGAATTACCTTAATTGAGGGCATTGGAAGCAAAGATAGCAACCTCAAAAAAAAATTTTTTTGGTTTTGTCATTCTGTAGTTTATCAACTTTTTAAAATAAAAATCATGAGTTGATAAAATGTTTCTTTTTGGGTGATACCGAGTGTGTTGAATTTGTTCCGACGTTTCGGCTACCACTGCAGTAGCCATCTTCAAGGTAAACTGAGTGTTTTGTAGAAAAAAATTGTGTTTAAGTACTAGTAATTTGTCGACTGCGACACGGTACAAATGATGGCCCCTGCAATGGTAGCCGAAACGTCGGAACAAATCCAACACACACGGTATCACCCAAAAAAGAAACATATTGATAACAGTGACCGTGAAAATCTTCGCTCCTATAATGAGTTGTGTTGCAAATGTAGTTTAAAATCATAATTCTGATGGTTTGAAAATAGTGTTTGGAAGCAAACCTAGCAATATCCACCAGATATTTTATTCGACCAACGACAGGCTTGAGATTTAAATTTTTAAAATGGCCGTGCCATACAAATATAACGAAAGCTTTTTATATGCGTGTTTCTATTAAAGCAAATTTAATAGTTTCTTAAAGTTAAAATCAGTGAAAATAACATTTCTAACATGAAGACTCTCTTTGGCATTAGTGTAGCAGGTTTTGTTATTTCTCTCTAAAATACCAAAACGGTAGTTTGCTATTTTTGCTTCCAATGCACTCAATTGCCTTCACACGTGCGAATTATCGACAGTCCCAATCAATTCAGATTTCAACTAAAATCTCACTTTCTTAGTTTTTGATTATCTTAATTTTAAAATTATAAAATATAGTATGAAATGCTAGCTTTGTTAGTCTAAGAATAAATACAAGTCCAAAATTCCGGTTTTATTTCACACGTACAACTGTATTTTTCATTTACATACATACTAAAATGCGTTGTTTTTTTTTAGCATTAAAAGAAAAAGTCCTTAAGACTTTATGATAATAAATGGCCATTCTGTTATTTTCCCAAAAAAAAAACATAAAATTAAAATTAATAATCTGACAAAGCCGCTTACGTTTTTTCTATAAGTTGAAATATTGCACAGCTATTAATTGCATAAATATGTGGCGTTGTTATTAGATTTTAATGATAGGATAAATTATAAGGTGCTAACTATGAAATTCTCATTTTTCACAACCGGGTTATGAGGAAGAACTTTAGGAAATTTGATTTTTAAAAAAAATCCTGCTCCAAAAATAAGTGTTTTTAAATGTACGGCTAAGTTTTTCCAAAATGAAATAAAAAAATAGTAAAAGTACGTTTGGATCCAAATGAACTATTCGGAAACTAGTCGAGTGGCTACTACAGTGAAAAAGGAGCCAGAAAAATTAGAGCCGTGAATGGGTATTGAAAGGGTTCTCTTGTGACTACAGCGAAGAGTTAGCCCATGCTGTGATAGAGGTTGGAAGAGCTCTCTCAGATAAACAGGCGAAGTGGGATTATTTAAAATATTGCGAAGAAATTATAGAATGTAAAGGTTTCTTCTATGCCTGATTATAACGTGAATAAACATGAGTAAGTAAAATAAATCAATATTGCGAGAATAAACGGTAACGGAAGACGAGGACGAACAAAGAAAAAATGGCATGATAAGATAAACCAAAATTTTATGTCTGGTCATGTCTAAAGCAGACAGAACCTCATGGCCACGGATGACAAGATGTTTGAGTGTGAAAGAAGCTAGGAATGTATGCCGGGATAGATGTGTGTGGCAGTCCGTCCTCTTGCGTGTAATAAATAAACTATTATTCAAAAAAACGTAATAAATAAACTATTATTCAAAGAAACGTTTATTTTTTAAAACACTCTAATATTTAGATTATCTTAAAAACTAAAAAAATTTAAATCGGATTTTTGTCCAGTGGTTAGCATCGTGGAATAAAGGGTCAAAGTTCCGAGGTTTTTTTTTTTTTAAAAATAAAAGAAATACTAGTGTTCTTATAATTTATCAAATTATTTCAATTTTGATGACCATTTTCAACGGATTGTAAATAACTCACTGTTAGAAAATGGAAATCAAGTTGGAGTCGAGTGGGGTTCGAACCTCGGACCTCTGATCAGTGAGTCTACAACACTAGCCACGGGACCACAACCTGATTTTTTTTCGCACACCGCTCTACCACAACTTGATAACCATTTTCTCATGGTGAGTTTTTTAAAACTCGTTGAAAATGGTTCCCAAAATTGAAATGTTTGAGTGGATAAAAAAACTCTAAAAATATTATTTTTTTAAAATTGCGTCTCAAAGGATAGAATAGTTTTTTTATAAAACTTGTTATTTTTTTCAATGGGTCAATGGTTTAACGTCCTAAAAATTATGCCTTCAACCTCTATAACTGGTTTATGATATGAAAAAAATCATGTATTTTATAATACTTGTACATGAGGTTAAATAACGGTACATCACTCTAAAATCAGTTCAGTCATATTACTTCACTGCTTTGGGAATAATACTGACTACGTTTTACATAGAGCAAGGCTGCTCTATCTTTTTAACAGTCAGGCTAAGCGGACGATTCAGAAATCTTTGACGGGCCAAAGAGTTCTAAGGAATGCGGACTAAATTTTCGGGGTCATTCATTGGTTGGATTCGGTCATATGATGTCGAGATGACAAATCAGTAGAACATACCGAGGTAGATAGAATAAGTACAGAAGTTGAGTATACAGTCTCGGTATGTACCGATGAAGATAGCCTTTATAAATGCGGTCTATATACAAAGATTATACACATTATAAGTTTCTCGGAAATTTGTTCACCAACACTTGTTCGCAAGACATTTGTTCCCGGGCTTTTCTTCGCAGAGACATAAATATAGAGTTTAAATTTTAAAAGTTTTGAAGTAACAGTGGCGATGAATCATAGCATAAACAGTGAGTAAAACAAGTATAACACATTTTTATAATTTAGAAAAGAAGTAATTATAAAGTAATGATTTTAATTGGTATAAATATAAATAAAATAAATAAGCTCGCAATCCGCCTAGGAATTGCTGGAGCAACTTTTAACATGATGCGTGTTTTCTGGAACTCAAGTCTACACTCGGTCAAAACGAAATGCCGATTATCCAACTCTTGTATAAGCCAGTACTCCTATATGGGTGCGAATCTTGGCACCTTACCAAATCTCAGAACACCAAACTTCTGAGTTTTGAGAGTAAGTGCTTGAGAAGAACATTAGGTATAAGGTGGTTTGATTTTATAACCAACATTGAAGTCCGAGAACAGACGCAGCAGCCTCCTATAACGAGCGTCTTGAAGATGCGGCGGTGGACCTGGCTTGGACACGTGCTGCGCATGCCTCAGGAGAACCTAAACGCAAGTTGCCTCCTCTTTAAACCTGTGGGCTCACGCCGTCCTGGAAGGCCGTCGATGACGATCTTTAGACTTCATTCGGTGGAATTGAGGGGCGCTGGATTGACGTGGAAAGAGGCAAAAATACTGGCTGGCGATAGGGTCTCTCGGAGGCAACTGGTGATGTCCACATGCTTAATTTAGGTTCGGATGTGGAAAAGAAGAAGAAGAAATGAAATAAATCTAAGTTTCCATGTTTGTTTACTAACACGTGGAGCCGTAAAATAGGTGAATATTTAGCATAGTTTGAACTATGCAAATCAACACCAAAAGAAGTATTTTGTCTCGTCCTACGCTATCTCATATAAAAATTCTCACAATTTACAAGTTCAAGACTTTCAAGAACATTATTTAATAACTTGAAAAGCAGCACTAAATCTGAAATTTCCCTTCAATCACTTCTTCTTCTTCTTCTTATGGTTCCTCTCCCCGATGGAGGTTGGAAATCATCATTGCGATTCTTAATTTATTGGCGCTGCCCTGAACAAGGGCTGAGTGCTGCAATGGAACCAGTCGCGCAAGTTCTTAAGCCAAGAGAGGTGCCTTCTACCTGCACTGCGTCTCCCTTCAATCCTTCCCTGTAGAATGACTTGTATTTTTTTTTTGCCTCTCATCACAAGCCCAATGTACTCAAGTTTTCTTTTCTTTATGGTCTTCAGTACCTCTTTATCTAACAATCACTAACACATATTAATTTTAACTGCTTCATTAAACATTTGTAGTTTAGCTCTTCAATTGGGATCTTTAGTTTGAAATTCATAAATCTTAAAAACTTGTGTTGGACCTTCTCCACACTGTTTATATGGGTAACATAATGAGGACCCACATTCTAACTGGGTCATGTATGATATTTTTAATGCATCAACAGACTTAAACTTTCTTGTTGTTCTGATAACACAGCCTTGGGTTTTTGTGGCTCTATTAACCCTCTCATTTATATGGGTAACAAAAGTTAATTTATCATCAAATATGATACCAAGATCATTTATTCTCTTTACACGAGTTACTATATTGAAAAACCAATGGATTTTATATTCGAGAAAACCGCATAACTTATCCACGTTGAGAAAAAGAGCATTTTTGGTGCACCAGGACACAAGATTATCCCAGGTATCACTTTGTACAATTATTACAGTATCAATTACATAAGAAACTAATTTACTAGGGATAGCTATATTACAAAGATCATTATTATATTATCAGAAACAACAAAGGTCCAAGAACCGTTCCTTGTGGGACTCTGTGAATAACAGTCATAGTATTACTAAGATTAATTCCGTTTAAATATTCATTTAAATTTAATCGTACCTTAATATTCATTTAAATACTTGATAATTGGTAATTCTAATCATCCATCATGCTGAAATCGTAAAGTCGAGGGCGTGTTCATTACTCGTGTCCTGAATGAATTATTTACCATTGAAACAGCAACTCAAGTTCAAATATGCATGAATTCTAATGAAGCAAGTCTCTACGTCATACACCGTGAAGGTGTTTCCGTCGAACCTGTTTGGTCTGAACTTAGTTTAAAAAAGTAATGATAGGTTTAAAATCGTACCTTCTTGTTAAACCAAATATATTTCATATATTTTTTTTTTTTAAATGGAAACATTTGTGTTCTTATTATTTACCCAAATATTTCAATTTTGGAGCCATTTTTAACGAGTTTTAATAACTCACTATTAGAAAATGGGAATCAAGTTGGGGTAGAGTGGGGTCCGAACCTCAGACCTCTGATCCGAGAGTCCGTAACATTAGCCACGGGCCCACAACCCGATTCATTAACAATTGTATATAGTAACATATTACAACAGAGATGAAGAACATTTAAGAGAAGGTAATATAGAGCGCTGCCTAGTATGTAGATGAAAAATTCAATTAGATGAATCTCACCAGCATAAATAAAGGTTTCAGCTCTTTAACTTCACAAACATCAACAGATGGAAGAATTGAAGGAATAAAGATGTTCAAATATGGGCAGAATGGTGAATGTTACACAGTGTGTAAAGTGGCTACTTAAACCAGCCAATGACAGGTCATAAGCCCTGTAATTGCCTAGAATTAATATTTTCTTCTCAAAAAAAGTGACATAATATATGTTGTACA
>NW_028280169.1:0-23806 GCF_059751315.1 Micrasema longulum | reverse complement strand
TTCATATTTGTAAACCGTACGTCCGAAGAGGGCAGATAAAACTGAGCGGATTTAAGGCTTTTTGAATCTTAGCTCCCCTGACAAACAATTTATCGAAAAAATAAAGCCATTGGGACGCGCCAATAGTAAATGTACAGGGTGTTCATTAAACCCTGTCACATCCGAAACCACGATGATCAGTACGAGCGAGAAGACAAATATGTTTGCCAATAGGCACATTAAAATACATTTTTAAAACGAATAAAATTTTCAAAAAAAACAAATGATTGCGGACTTCTGCAACGGCGAAGCGAGGGCAGGGGAGGAGGGAGTCTAATACACCGTCAACCACATGGCCACGCCCTCCTCGCTTCTCCCCTGCAGAACCAACCGACCGTTTGTTTGTTTTTTTTAATTTTTTTTTTTTTTTTAATTCTGCGTTCTAAATATTTTTTTTAATATGCCAATATGTCTTCTTGCCTTTACTGATCATTGTGGTTTCAGATGTGACAGGGTTTAAAGAACTCCCTGTATATAGTCTGTAATATCAGAATTCATCACGATCCTAAGCCAGTCCAATCAGCGCTGCTGCATCCGGCACAGTCAGAGGTCTGAGATTTCTGAGCCATGATGCTCTTTTGCGTCCCATACCCCGCCTGCCCTCTATCTTTCCTTCCAAAATAAGTTGGAGAAGGGCATACTTCTTACTGCGGAACATGTGACCAAAGTATGAGGCTTTTCTTCTTTTGACAGTGGTCAGTAGCTCCCTCTCTTTGTTCATGATGCTTAAAACCATCAGAGACACGACCAGTCCATGAGTTTCGAAGCAAACCCTCCACTCCATACAGGCAAACACTGGCTATACATAAGCTTTTATTCTCTCCATCTTGTGGTTAGTCTCAGATCTCGGTTGCACAAGAGTTTCTGCATTTTAAAAAAGGTTGATCTCGCAATTTTAATTCTTGTCTTTATTTCAAAATCTGGATTCCGTTCATAATTCGGCCAGTCCAGGGACTATAAATTCTCGGGTAAAAACACCCCAAAAGTTACATAGATTGGAAATTTTAGAAATAAATAGGATAAAAAATAATAGCGATAGAATTTTAATAAATCAGCAGATAGAATTCAAAAACCCACCCTTATTAGCCCCCTTAGTTGGACTCTACACATTGTAATAAAACAATAAATGCTTTTCATATTATAGAATCTTCTCTTAAAGTACACCGCCAACACATGTTTTAATAATTTGTGTCACCCTGTTCCATTGAAATATTGCGGATTGTATCTTTTTCAACTTATTTTTAAATGTACCTACACAAGATCATATTTAGTTTTATACAAATTATCCTTACACTGTATGATATTTACCAGTCTGAAGATGCCCATTAGAGGGTGAAAGCGCTAATTGGTCAAAATAAATAAGTGGAAGTGTACCAAGTATTTTTTAAATCCTTAAATAAATATTTTGTGCCGATCATTTCGGGAATCGAACCCGGAATCTCTTGAATGCTAGCCAAACGAAACGCGCGAACTATTTAGATTTGTTGCGACAGAGAGGGAAAACATTTTTGAGATGGGAATATGAGAGTCTAGGCGTTTTTACAGGGTTTGTGACCTGTCATTGGCTGGTTTAAGTGACCACTTTACACACTGGTAATTGGTAATTGTACCATTCACCATTCTGCCTATGTTTGAACATTCACATTTCCTCAACTCTTCCATATGTTGACTTTTGTGAAGTAAAAAAGCTGAAACCTGTATCATGCAACAAATTTAAATATGAACAATTCCTTAGGAAAAAAATCCAGCCAGTCTGCAGGCATTTGGACATACTCAAAACATTGTTGTATTTTGAGAACGTCTAAACCTTTGTATTTAGCCGATTAAGCCTTTTATAAGCCTGTTGATTTGCTTTAAAAAATGCATTTAATTGATTTATTACTTTTTTGACTAGATTAATTTTATTTTGATATTTTGATTGTACACCATTTCTTTTTTATGGATTTTTTTTCAATTTATTATCTCAATTTAATTAATGAGTATTTTAAATTATATTTTCAGCACTCTGAACAACAACAACCTGACCACCGTCCACCTGGACGGGCTGGCCGCCGCGCCGCGTCTCCGCTCGCTGCGGCTCGCCGACAACCCGCTGCGCTGCCACGGCGCGGCGGCGGCCTGCCTCGCCGCGGGCCTGCGCGCCGCGCCGCGCCTCGCCGGCGCCGGGGCGCGCTGCGCCGCGCCCCCGAGCGCGAGGGGGACGCCGCTCTACAGGATGCAGAGCGCGACAACCGCCTGCGAAGGTATGCCTACCCCGCACTAAGGCACTGCCTCTCTACTTACCTAAGTGAGACTCACCCGGAAACATCGCTATGCCCCTGTCGCTTGACCTACCATACTATTGTCTTAAGAGGAAACGCGGTCCCACTTTTACACACTATACTATTGGAGTCTCCTAATAGTTTTGCTTGTTTGATAAACTGTTTCTTATGGGAGCTGGGATGATCTAAAAACCCGTAAAAGACCCATGTTTTGTTTGCCGTCTTTCTTTTGTTTGACGGTACACAAATGTAATTTTTTTTTTGAAAAACGCAATAGTTAAAGACTAGCAATAGTTGTTTTAATAAAAATGAAATAAATCGGTTCAGTTTTGAGCTGCCGTAATCGAAAGTATTTTTGGCAAAAACACGAATTATGTAGAGATATTTGTGGGGTTCATGATCCATTGGTCGATGACACACACACGTGCTAAATAATTTCATCTGAAATATTGTGCAACGACTCCAAGAAGAAACTCAGCGTTTTCTCTACATTATGTTCCTTAAAACACGAGAGTAATATTCTGCAGCATATTAACATCGTTCCTACCAGAGAGACAAGAAAAACAAAAGTACGCGGTCTATAAAGAGACCACAGGGCGTGGTAACGCCCAGTCAGCCTAACAAGTCAGTTTGACGCAGTCACTCAGTTCCAGCGTGTGGTCCAAGTGCAGTTACTTCAACTCTCGTGCTACATAATTCGATTCATTACTTCGCCATGTAATAAATACGCATGCAAACTGCAACTTCACTTTTTCTGTCAATCTCCAACTGGAGTAGGAGCTCCAACATCCCTCAACAACTTCACCCTACAGTGGTAACCCCGACGTGATTACTCGCCTAGCATTCAAACTGCAACCACGTCTCTTCTGTCCACCTTCAACTGGGGCAGGATCACCACCTCATCAAAATTCCTACATATCTTCTTTAAAATTGTTGTTTTCGAACGATTGAAGAGTTTTTGGTCAATTGTTGACAATGTTTTCGTGCGGTATTGCCGAGAAGTATCTTGTTATAATGGCGTTTAAGTATTTTGAGAAAACCATTAACTCAAATATCAATAAATGTTTCCTCGTATCATCCAAGATCTCGATATTTCTGTGAGCGATATAACCAAGTTTACGCGTACTTAGAAATCGCCCTGGTCACGAAGAAATTTTATTTGGCCATGTTAATCCATACTAAAGCTGAATAATCATTTTTTAGGTCCCATCCCTGTGACAGAATGCTCCGTGGAAGCCACGTGCCCTTCCACGTGTCGCTGTACAGACGGAGCTGTTGACTGTAGAGAAAGGGCGCTTGCTCGACTCCCAGCGTCTCTTCCTCATGAGACAACGGAACTGTAAGTAGCAGAAAATATCACCAAAGTATACTTGTGCAAGCAGGGGTAAATCTGATACAGCAGAGAATAAAATTACCCCATGGCATGCTAATAGTTTAAAGATGTATAGTAAAATTGCTTACTTCTCTCATAAAATTCCTCGTTCATACCCGTTATAGAGCTGAGATAGCGACCATAGAAACTTATTCCACGTATATACCGACGTCCGATGTGGTATAACACTGGAATAAGCCTGCGATCTGTAATTTGTTACATTTTTTAGTAGTAAAATGGATTTGATTTATCTCAAATTAAAACAATCTTAGAAAACACGCTGTCTTATTAGAGATTTTAAAGTGAAATATCGTTTATGTGCTAGATGCACCATGCAGTCGCGCGCGTTTTGGGTATTAAATCATTCAAATTACAGGAAAACCTCCTACGAGAATTCTGTTGGGATCTCCTCTTGTAACCGCATTACCAGTAATGTGTCAATGACTCTTTTAAAAACAATTATCTGTCACAAATTGAAATAATATCTCAGATGGGAAATTTGAGGGACATCGAAGCATCACTAAGTATTATTATTTGTATTTTTACTAGGGAGCTCATTATAGACGCCGTGCAACCTCCCCAGCCCACTACACCATAGGTAGCCACTGGCTGGAAAACAGCCAAATACACAGTTCTGAGAGTGACAATGTCCACAATGTTCCTTATAATCAATCAGTGTGCACAGATCACGCTCTGGAGCGGTATTAAAATGATCTTTATTTGTTGCAGGCGTATGGAGCAAAATACCTTGACAGAAGTTCCCCCAAAGGCGTTTTCCGGACTAAAGAGACTTAAGAGAATCGATCTCAGCAATAATAAAATATCTCGAATAGCCGCTGACTCTTTCTCCGGATTACGAAGTCTCACTTCTTTGTAAGTAATCTTTTATTACTGATTTGATTTACGGTGGAATCCGGATATTCGAATTGCGGGTAACGTTATCAATCGGTTACTGTTGTCATAATCAGTTATTCCCGAACCATTTCAATTATGGGTGCCCAAAATTGTAACCACTACATCTATAAACGACTTCAGAATACATGTATAAGGTATTTTTTTGGTCTTAGGAAATATGACCACATTTTTTATTATAGTAGACAACTGAAATGGCTCAAAATTAGACAGCGGTTAATGTAATAGTCCTAACGCTCCTATATACCTCCGTCAACGCTTATCAGTTCATAGTTTACCTCTTCGTCTTAATTCTCAAGGCACTCTCTTAATACCCATCCACAATTCCTCTTTCTTCTCTTAACCATATAGTGTCCATGCGGCTTGACTGTGAAATCATCTCCGATCCACTATCAAAGATATTACTGAAGAAACATCTCCTTTCTCTTCCTGACTCTCTCCTTCTTTCATCTTTCCTCTTTATCAATTTTTCCCATTGAGTAATAGTATTGATAGATGAAAGGGTAATTTATATACAAATACAGACATTTCTATTTTTGTATGTCTTTTGCTTTTTATTTTAATTTTCTATCGAGCATGTTTTGAAACTTCAATTATAAAACATGCTGGACATCGAGGCATAAAAACAAAAGTTACTCTTAGAAGATTTGATGAATAGTAGATTTTGACTTCTGGTGACACGGCTGGGATGTTGGGAACATGCAACGGAGATGGGACATCACTTACAGCATTAAGTATTGAGAAAATGCATACAAGGTCCATCTCCATTCTATGTTGCTCCAAAGAAGACAAATTACGAGGTTGCTCTATTTCAATATAAATTTGTTTTATAGTTTGAAAAATTATAACAAAGGACAATAGGTATTATTTACTCGTAAGTGTAAAAAGTAACTTATTTTTGCAAGTCATTTTGATTTTATCGCCGTCAGATTCAGGGCAGTTCATATCGAGGGCAGATTGATAATGAAGCTACCTAGCGCTAGATGGCAGCAGAAAAACAAAAGAGATTTATTTTTTCCAAATTGCGATCTGTCAAACGGCAGCTGTTAAAATGTCACCCAAATTCATCAATTAGTTTATTTGTTGTAGTCATTTGAAGTAAACAACTTTTGTGTTTCTTGAAAAATTGAAAAAAGCCAATTTCGTGCAATGATTAAACACTATTATTTGAAAGGGAAAACGGCGAATGAGACAAAAGAAAAGCTCGATAAACATTACGGTGAGTCTGCTCCGTCAGATTACATGGTCAAATATTGGATTGCTGAATTTAATCGCGGCCGAACAAGCACTGCAACAATACCATTAACAGGAAGGCCAAAAGAGGGGGTTACTGAAGAAAATATCAAGAAAATCCTCGATATAGTTATGAATGATCGCCGAGTGAAGTTGCGTGAGATTGTTGAAATGGTAAACATCTCATATGAACGTGTGTTCAACATTTTGCATGAACATTTGCATATGAAAAAGCTATCGGCAAGATGGGTGCCGCGTTTACTCAGTGTCGAAAAAAAACGAGTTCGAGAGACCACTTCACAGCAGAAACGTGGGTGCACCACTATACACCTGAAACCAAAAATCAATCGAAACAATGGGTGGAAGCTGGTGGAAGTGCTCCGAAGAGTGCAAAGGCAGTGAAATCGGCGGGCAAGGTTATGGCCGCTGTATTTTGGGATGCACTCGGAATATTGCTCATCAATTATCTTGAAAAAGAATCCACCATCACAGGAAAGTATTATCGTGGATTATTGAATCAATTGAATGATGCAATAATCCACGATAATACCTTCCAAAAGAAGAAAAAAGTGCTCATTCTTCGAGACAACGCGACGTTTCACACAGCATTAGAGACGATGCTAAAATTACGTCAAATACACTTCGAATTGGTTGATCATCCACTTTAAAGTCTAAATTTAGCTCTTAGTGACTTTTTCCTGTTTCCAAACTTAAAAAAATGGCTCGCAGGAAAAAGATTCAGCTCAAACGAAGAAATTTACCGAAACTAACGCGTATTTTTAGAGGCTCCCGAAATCGTATTATTCAGATGGTATAAAAAAGTTGGAATATCGTCTTACTAAATGTGTCGATGTAAAAAGGAGACTATGTTGAGAAATAAATGGTGCAAAATCTAAAAAAATTGAACAATAACAGAAACTTCTTAAATTTTCGAACAAAACCTTTATTGGAAGTGAGATCAATCTGGGAAAGTTGATCGGAATTAAAATTTTGGCTCCGCGACGTTCGTAAATTTTGTTTTTTTATCCTCTGCTGTTTAAGCAGATTAACATTAGTTATCAACCGGTTATCAGAAGTTACGTGGATTCTATATTAACTGTTTGTACATGTTTTAAAAATGTATTCTTACACTCTATTTCTGGTTTCAGGGTTCTCTACGGGAACAAAATCAAAGATTTACCTTCTGGAGTCTTCTACGGATTGAATTCTCTTCAGCTTTTGTAAGTAATCTTCTAACTGCTGACAATTTTGTAGTATTTTGATGGTACCTGTCTTTTATTTGAGCACCAGTTGCCTCCGGGTGACCCTATCGCCAGCCAGCACTCTCGCCTTCTCCCATGTCAATCCAGCGTCCCTTAGCTTCACCGAACAAAGTCAAAAGGTCGTCATCAACGGCCTTCTAGGACGGCGTGAGCCCGCAGATTTAAACAACTGGCAACTTAGATAGATTCTCCTGAGGTATGCTTGCACGCGTCCGAGTTAGGTCCACCGCCGCATCCTCAAGATGCTCGTTATACAAGACTGCTGCGTCCATTCTCGGACTTCAATGTTAGTTATAAAATCGAACCACCTTATGCCTAATATTCTTCTCAAGCACTTGGCTCTCAAAACTCAAAAGGTTGGTGTTCCGAGCTTTGGTAAGGTCCCAAGATTCGCACCCATATAAAATTAGTACCGGCGTATAATCAAAATTTCGTTTTGACCGAGTATACCTACCCTAGAGTTCCAGACAACACGAATCATGCTAAAAGTGTTCCAGCAATTCCTAGGCGGGTTGCGAGCTCTTTGTGCATGCATCCATCTTCAGTTATGTGAACTCCCGATTATTTAAAGCTGTCCACGTTCTCAACCCTCTGTCCGTTATTATAGAGAGGCTGATCAGGGTCAGGACAGGATTCGTTGCACATAATCTCGGTATTTTTGGTATTTATATTAAGACCCAGTCGAGTAGAGTTTTCCTGCAGTTTTTCAACAATTTCTTAAATATCATCAACAGACTTTTCTAGAAAAACCGCATCGTCTACATACTCCAAGTCACGCAGTTTTAGAGGGGAGTTCACTTCTAAGCCTCGACCAGGACGATCATCTGACTTTACCGAGTCATTTGTATTTTGTCAGCGAATAATACATATTTCTTGAGACATTATATTACGAAAATTGGGCTTTGTACGTTATCATCATCATCAGCCGTCTTTTGTCCAATGGTGAATATAGGCCTCTCCCTTTAGTCTCCATATTTCCCTATCCTGAGCCAACCGCATCCAACCACTTCCTGCAACTCGTCTTATGTCATCAGACCACCTTGTCTGAGGCCTGCCGACACTTCTACCCGTTCTAAGTCGCCATTCCCGGACTTTTTCGGTCCATCTAGAGTCTGTGGTTCTGGCTATATGAGCCAAGCTCCATTTCTGGTTGGCAGCCCTATGGACCACATCGGTGACCTTTGTTCTCGCTCTAATCCATGTATTCGTGTTTCTGTCTCTCAACGAAATACCCAGCTCTTCTCTTCTTCTCTTTTCCATGGCTTTCTGTGTCACTGATAATAGGGTATTATCACTCGGGAGGAATATCGGATATAACTTACTTTACAAATAAAAGATTTTTTGAAGATTCTAATAGTGTTTATATAAGCCCTTATAATGAATATTTTCATTCATTATTTTCGTTTTGAAAATAAGGTCTTTCGAAAACGATCGTTTCGTAAGTTGGTAATAGATTTTGTCACAGAAGTTCACGAGCAATGCATTCATTTTAATGTTGGTAATGCCACAGGCCACAGAAAGAAATGTAAGGAGAGTTGTTTATGCATATTATCTTAAGCCCCCCCTTACCCACTCCACACTCCAGTTCCGGGCACTGACAGACGAAAGTGAAAACGGATTACATGTTGTATCTCAAATTTCTTTTATTATTTTATGGTTTTCAACCTCTTCTAAATTAATTCAATTTATCATGAAAATTATAAATCACAACTTGTAACGTTTGATAAGTGGCAGGACGCGGTAAATGTAAACAAACGACACATAGAAAACAGAAGCTATCTACGATACCGAAGACGTCATACTTAATGACGTCACGAATTGTTTGTTTTTGGCATCATTTAAATTACTATAATTGAATTCTTTACATCTCCCTTATATCTTAACATATTTTAATAAGGATACTACCGATCGGTTTGTGATTTTTTAGATTAATTTATTGGCTAATAAAAATTCGTTATACAGGGTGTTCTTTAAACCCTGTCACATCCGAAACCACGATGATCTGTATGACCAAGAAGACATATTGGCAGATTAAAATATTTTTTTAGAACGAATAAAATTTATATAAATAAAATATTTAAAAAAACAAATGGTTGCTTACTTCTGCAAGGGTGAAGCGAGGAGAGGGGAGGGGGGAGTCTGATACAACGTCAATCACATGGCCACGCCCCCCTCGCTTCTCCCCTGCAGAAGTTAGCAACCATTTGTTTTTTTATATATTTTTTTTTTAATTCTGCGTTTTAAATATTGTTTTTAATATGCTAATATGTAACAATAAAAAACGTTGTATATTATTTAGAATACTTCTTTATTTCCGCAATGTCTAAATAGTCTAAAACACCAAAAATACAATACTTAAAAATTAATTAATAATTTCCGTTTATCCTAAACGCTAATAATTTAAAATTATTAATCTAAACCACCGGTTCCCAACCTGTTTTCACTCAAATACGGGAGGTTGCTAAAACTGCTAAACATTAAAAATTTAATTTTTGTTTTAGGTTGCTAAACTCCAACGAAATTTCCTGCATTCGAAGAGACACATTCAAAGACCTTCATAATCTCAATCTCTTGTGAGTATTCTAAATTTACTAGTAATAATTACTGTCAATAAATCAAATAATACAAATCAATCTCTTATCAGTCAACTATTAGACTATCATCAGACGACGGAGAATCTTCATGAGCATCCGCGACCAATGCCTCCCCAAAACAGTGTGTCTGACTACAGGGTGTTGATTGAAATATTTAAAGGGGAATACCAGTTTTGCGGCCTTTTCACTGCCTAAGTTTTGACTGCACCAAACCGAAGGATGAAATGCACCTCTCTAGAGCTGCTGTTGCTGCATATTATTCCCCTGGCCCGGGAGAGTCTCCATTTTGGCCCACAACACGCGACGCGTGTAACGCGGGAATGTCTTGTAAAAACAGACACCCATTTAATTATGTATCTTAAAAAATATCGTTATATTCTGTAATATATATACTGGTGATATTTTGTGTTATATATCGTAATATGTATCGTGATGTTTTGTGATATATATCGTTACGTATCTGGATATATCGTGATATTGTGATTGTATTTCTCACTGGGCATATTGATTTATTTAAATGTTTTACAATATTAATGTGTATCATTACATCTTCACATACATATGTATGTGTTTTTAAAATATGTTTTTTTTACTAGTTATATTTAGGAATATGTATTTGAATGTACTAAATGCTATATTGTATTTATTATTATTTATATTTTATCCATGTACCATAAAAGCCCGCCGGGGGTTTATACCAATGAAATAAACAAATTCGTTGTTATATATATCGTGATATCCATATTGATATATCTTGATAAGTCGTGATATCTCATAATATATATTGATATCTCGGTATATATCTTGATATTTGTGATATATATCGTGATGTTTTGTTATATATATCGTGATATTTCATGATATATTTCGTGATATTTTTTAATATGTATCGTGATGTTTTGTGCTTTATATCGTGATATTTTTATATATATATCGTGATAAATCTAGATATATATCGTGATAAATCTAGATATATATCGTGATGTATCTGTGGCTTGGGTCTAAAAGAGCTAATGTCATAACTCAAATTACAGGAGAGTAATTTTACAAGTACTTTGTGATGTTATAATAAACAGTTTTAAGGTGTTTTACCAATAAAAAAAATACTTCTACACGTGTGTGTGCATGTAAAATTGTTAAATGTGTATATTTGTTTATTGACATCAGCCCTTTTAGACTCAAGACACAGATATATCGTAATAAATATCGTGATATACTGCGATACATATCCTTTGAACCGTGCTTCGAATAAAAGTTGATCACGCTATACACCCTTATAGAATAAAAATTATATGTTTCAGATCTCTCTATGACAACAAGATTCATACTTTGGTGAATGGGACATTTGATTCCTTGAACAGTATTCAAACATTGTAAGTATTTTTAAACATTAATTTTTCGCTTTTTAATACCCGTGTTGTGAAATATTTCGTCTTTTGCTTAATGTAATTCGACATCCGATCGACGTTCGTGTTCTGTACTTAAGTGTAAATTTATTTGAATGCTTTGGAATTACAGAATTAGGAGATTTTGAGCATCAAGGCATGAAGTGTTACCCTGTACATGGGTTTTTGCAATATTGATTTTTAAACCCATGCATACGGAGTACCTGTATAGCTTATCTACATTGACCTAAAGACCCCCGACTGAATCGAAAATTATAACCGCATAATCGGCATACTGTAGTTCGCATACTGTAGTGTTTGGGAGAGGAAGATGGATATTCCTCGATCTATTGAAATTGACATCCATAAAAATTATAAAAAGGAACGGTGCAAGGACGCAACCTTGAGGAACTCCGGTGGTGACCCCAAACTAATCTGTGACAACATCGTTAATTCTGATTCGGCGTTCGCTACTTGGGTGAAGGGCTTTAATAAATTTGATAAGTTTTATAGGCAGCCCATGTGCTTCAAGCATATTCCAGAATCCAAAACATCGTAAGAATTGAGAATTTTAAATACCTCGAATATCTAAGGGACTGGAGTATTAAAAAAAAAAGGTACTTTATGAGGCAAATATAAAAAAAAAACCATGAAATAATCAATTAGAAATTAAGTAAATTAATACCGTTAAATATTATACTAAGGCCTGTTAATAGAAAGCCGGGTAAAAAATTCGACTACCCTGGCAATACTAACAAAATGTCCATCTTGTTTTATTTCACAATCTGACAGACGGTAAAATAAGCGAATTCTTAAATAATATTATTTGTCAGTTTGCTCACTTGAGTTGAGAAATTAGCAGTTCATAATGGAGTCCTGGTCCCGACCCTGATGTATGGGAGCAAAGTATGGACTTGGAAAAACAGGGATGAAACTCCTTTCATCCCTGTTTTTCCAAGTCCATACTTTGCTTCGCATTTCGACAGCGTTCAGCCTGCCCTGAACGCTGTCGAAATGCGATCTTTCATGCGAATGTGTGGTAAAACTATACACGATAGATGCACAAATGTTGAGATCCGTACATTACGTAAGGCTGAGACAAGCGTTATAGACAAAATCAAGAAAGGAGCTCAGCGCTGGTTTGGATATGTAGAGCGAATGGACAGCGAAAGAACGGCTAAGAGTATTTACAATGCGAATGTCGATGGATGCAGAAATAGAGGAAGACCGAGAAAGGCATGGCATGACCAAATCCAACAAATACTTGAAGATGGACATGTCGTGCATGAGAAGATGTATGAATATATAGGAAGCGAGATCTGTATGCAAAGATAGAGTGATGCGGCGTTCTATCCTCTCTGCCTACCCTTACGGGGAAACGGCGTGATGGTTTGTTGTTGTTGTTGTTGCTATTTACACATAAAATGTGATCCCACCCTATTCCCATTTAATCCCAGTAGTATTTTGACACTTCGAAACGACACAACACGGCGTAATTGAATATAAATCGGCAGTTGCGTAGGTACTAAGAGATGTCTACAGAGTAACTGATGGCGAAAACGTAAAACTACTCATTTATGACTAGCTTAGGGGGCTTCAGGTTGATTGGTTTCTGGACTATTTTTTAAAAGTATTTTTTTAAATATAGGAGTTGCTTTATTATTTACCTTGCTTATAATATACAAGGTTTATATTTCAAAAGTGGATTTTTCTGCAATTAAATTTCTTTAAATTTGTCTAAACTGTTGGGATCAGGAGGGATATACTAATGTGGGCCAATCAAAAACTTCTCAGCATTTGCTTATGTGAAGAGGAAACCACTTAAAACTCTTCAGGAGAAGCCGGCCTATTGGTAGCAGTCAACAGGCCTGCCGTTCCACTAGAGGAGTGTTCGGCATCATGTTCCCTACTTTGGTTTATTATACCAATCGGCTGCACTATCAATATAGTATATACGATACTACCTCTCGTGTGAGTTCTTTATTACCTATCACCGATGGAATGTAAACTACTGTAGTAGCATTTTATTTTTATCAAACAAAGAAAACATAGATAAACTAACTGTATTACAAAATAAAGCCTTTAGAATCATTTTGAAAAAAAACATATATACGAGGGTAAAGTCGATGGTAAATGAAATGAAATTATTAACATATAAACAAAGAATATTTTACAATACAATGATATTTGTTCATAAAATTATAAACTCTAATAAAAAAACAGAATTTTGGAACAAAATTGATCGGAACCAGCGTGAACACGATCACAATACTAGAGAAAAGAACAAAATAGACTTCCATTTAGGAAAAAGGCAAAGTCACAAAATTCAATTTTATTTAAAGCAATTAAAAAGTATTTCGAAATGGAAAAAAATATTTATGAAGAAAAAAACATATCAAAATTTAAAATAATGGTCAAGACATATGTGATAAACAATTTATAAATTAAATATATTTGCAATGTTATTATTAGAACACACATAACAATATGTATGATATGTGTGCCCTACTTTAAGATTTAAATAAATAAATAAATAAATGTCGCTTAGATCTTCACCCAGGCTTCTGCATCGCGCCTCCAGCTGTTGTCTTTGAAAGCTGAAAAGGGGGCAATCCATCAACGGGTGAGGGACATCTTGAGGAGTTTCATCGTCCATGGGCAGCTGTCGATCTTGGAGAGCTTGAATCTGGACCATTGAAATTCTATGATTGTCTGTTGTCTTTCCGATAAAAAAATGTAATTGATTTCAAGTTTTCTATTGCTTCGCAGACACCTGGCCAGGAACCCCTTCTCCTGCGACTGCGGAATGCGCTGGATCTCCGACTACCTGCAGCAGCATCCCATCGAGACCTCCAACGCGCGATGCGACTCTCCCAAGAGGGTCCACCGCCGGCGACTGGAGGCGCTTCGCGAGGATATGATCAAATGTAAAGGTAACATATCGTCGCCGTTCTGCTCACTAACAGTAGTCGCTCACCAAAAAAAACGTCATTTTGAAAAATCGTAATTTGGTAACTTTTTCCTTCTTAGTACATTAAAAAATATCTGGAAGGTTTTTAATAAGGAAAGGTGTCAAAAATTGGTTATTTGACTTAGCTTTATTCTGGGCAATACAAGTTTATAATCATTTGTGAAAGGAAGGAGATATTAGGAATAATGAGGAATTCCAGACCAACTCGGAATCAAATTTTAAAAATGTTTTCGTGTGCACGTGAATATTTAAAAAAATTGGAGTAGGATAAAATATCTCAAAAACGCACGCAAAAATAAATAAAAAATGTTAAAAATAGTATTCATTTTTAAATCGTAAATAATGACGTCACTCCTTATATCTACGTGTAGTATTTCCGGTTTCCGCTTCAAAGCCCCCGCACCTTGTAAGGAACGTTTTGACCATAGAAAAAAAGAGTATCATTTGTGGTTGAAAAGTTTTGACATTTCAACAGCGTTGCCAGATCTACCTATTTTTCGGTAGATCTACATAGAAATGAGCAAATTACGATCAACTAAATGAAGTAATCAAAGCAATATTCCATAGATTCTTGTCAGTTTTGTTATTGGCTGGAGAAATACAACTTACCGCGGTCAGTGAAAGTAAGTACGCCAACCGTTTCATGACGTCATTACTGAAAAGTGACACACTTAATACAGACATTTGGCGTGGTATTTGATAAATGTCACTTTAAAAAATCATATCTTTGTAAATAACACACAAAAAAAAACATATTTTTGCTTAGTTAAATAGTACGCTTTTAGAAAAAAAATAGAAAACAGTGGAATTCCCCATTATCATAATGTTGTTGTTTTAAATTTAAGTACTTTTTAACATCTTTAAAAAAAATATATTTATTACATAATTAAGTCAAATAGTAAGTAGTAAGTAGTAGAATAGTTTTTACACGCTTTTATGAACAATCGAGCATTTGGGTTTCAAAGTAAAAATCAATCTCACATCAAAACCGGCTGGCAGTTAAAAAACTATTAAGTACGCGAAAATATTTTTTTATATTACATATTCAGTTATGGTCATTTGATATATATACGAGTATGTACTCAAATCTAGCAATAGCAAAGCACTGCGGGGTTCAGTTCATAGTATATAAATCTATGTAATGTCTCGCAGCAGTCTTCTGCAATGGTCTCTTTTCCCTTAGACAAAATCCAGACTTGTCAACTCAAGAAAACTCGGACCGCATTTCCTCCCAATATGTCAAAATCAAACTTATCTTCGCTTTCAATGACGCTCGTTCTTGCAGGTTCCGAGGAGTCGGTCTTCGGGGACGGATGTCCAGCGGAAGTTCCATGCCCCGCGCCTTGTTCCTGCAGAGGAACGCAGCTAAATTGCGGAGCGCTGAACCTAGTTGAGATACCCCGAGACGTTCCCATTCACACTACACACTTGTAAGTATTGCGAAGTTCTATCTGATTTATTTATATTTGACATTCAAAGTAGAAGAATACTTAGGAAATAATGAAATAATAATCTCTGAGCTTATTCTCGGAGGAAAAAACACCGACGGGCTTTTGAGATGTTAGAATACAGTGTACATTTTGAATAAAGAAATAAGCTGAAGTGGTCGGCTAGTTTCTTTCTCCCACTGGGAGATGTTTATATTTATTTTTTGAGGAAGATATAAACGGTGACGTAAATTTATCATCATCATCATTACCTTTCTGCACCTAATGGTGCATAGGGCACTGCATTAGTACACCAATCGCAGCGTATCTTGATCATTTTTGTTACATGAAGGTAAGGTGATCGGTCTTACGCTTCAGGTACCAGTCTAGGGACTATGAAATATTCTAGTCTAAAAACACCTTTTTAAATAAAACCTCTTGCATGGTAGGCAAATGCGCTGACCATTACACTACGAGACCGACAAAAAGACGTAAATTTATAAATGATATAAACTATTTTATTTATTATCCAATAATTTAAACTTCTAGAAAACAATATTATTGATATGAACATATTACAACAGAGACGAAGAACATTTAAGAGAAGGGAAGAAAGAAGCCTAGGCATCCACAAGGCTTATGACCTGTCATAAGCCTGGTTTAAGTGGCCACTTTAGACACTGTGCAACATTCAGCTCTTTGATTTAAAAAATGTCAACAGATGAAAGAATTGAAGTTGATGGAAAATAGGTGTTCAAATATGGGCAGAATGGTGAATGTTACACAGTATGTAAATTGGTCACTTAAAGCAGCCAATGACATGTCATAAGCCCTGTGGATGCCTAGACTTCTATATTCCTTTCTTTAAAATTATATTTATCTCTGTTGCAATATGTTTAATATCAACAGCTCATTAGGAAGTTGAATCAAGTCACTGTCTACAAAAATTTGGACAAACTCAAAACATTGTTGAAAAATCCACCTGGTCCAAGAAGCATAAAAATGGAATATTTTCAGACGTTGCCACTAGGCACTAATATATGTGCGTGTAATAATTCAATCAGATAAATCTTACCCGCAGCAATAAAGGTTTCAGCTCTTTAACTTCATAAATGTCAACAGATGAAATAATTGAAGGAATATAGATGTTTATATGGGCAGAATGGTGAATGTTACACAGTATGTAAAGTTGCCACTTAAACCAACTAATGACAGGTCATACGCCCTGTGGATGCCTAGACTTCTATATAACCTTCTCTTAAATGTTCTTCGTCTCTGTTGTAATATGTTAATATTAACTAAGGTAATATGGAAGTCTAGGCATTTACAGGGCTTTTGACCTGTCATTGGCTGGTTTAAGTGGCCACTTTACACACTGTGTAACATTCACCATTTTGCCTATGTTTGAACATCCATATTTCTTCAATTCGTGAAACCAACTGGTCCAAGAAGAAGTTTAAAAATTGAAAAATTGTTTTCAGGCGTTGCCTAGTATGGGAAATAATTCAGTCAGATGAATCTCTTCGCAACAATAAAGGTTTCAGCTCTTTAACTTTACTAAAATCAACAAATGGAAGAATTGAAGAAATATGGATGTTCTAACATAGGCAAAATGGTGAATGTTACACAGTGTGTAAAGTTGCCACTTAAACCAGGCAATGACAGGTCATAAGCCCTGTAAATGCCTAGACTTCCATATTCCCTTATTTAAGGTATTCTCCATCCCTGTTGTAATATGTTAATCTTAATGACTCCCGAGGGGGTGAAATCTAATCTTTTGTCCACGAACATTTGGACAATTTCAAATATTGTAATTAACTAAGGGGTCGAATCCAGTTCTTGTCTACAAAAATTTGGACAAACTCAAAACATTGTTTATTATCGATAGTCAAATATAATGGTAAGCTTGTATGGACGATTCGCCCTGAAATATATGTATAATGTATTGTTAGAGAATGCAATGGAGACGAGGGTTTATGACATTTATGCTGTTGTTGTAGGATTATGAGTGACAATCGGATCGGCCGAGTGCGATCGGACGGCCTTTTGGGGCGGCTGCCGAGCCTCCTGCGGCTCGACCTGCGGCGCGCGGGCATCCGCTCCGTAGAGGAGAACGCGTTCGAGGGAGCGGCCAAGCTCCAGGAGCTCATGCTGGATGGGAACCTCATCGCCTCCGTCACCAACAAGATGTTCCTCGGTCTGCACAGTCTGAGAATACTGTAAGTTTTCGTTCACTCGAACCGTAACCACATTTCTGCTTCTGTTCTACTTTCAACCAAAACCGAAATTTATTTACATAAGTTAAAAGTCACTTCAAAACGCCCAAAATAAAGGGTTTTTATTGTCAAACCTTACGAATTCATTGAAATAAGTGTTGAATAAAATGCACAATGAAATAAAAGGCACACATTTAATGGTTCATTGTTATTTTACACATATCTCGTATTCTTCTACCGCCTGTAACTGGGAGGATGGATCATCGGTGGCAGAGCGACGGAACACCTCAATGCCTATCGATTTAAGTTGTCAAAATTTTATTCGGATTTTAAAGAAATTTTAATCTTGAAAATTTAATTTGGCTAGTGCTAAGGCACCGAAGACGTTTTTAAAAAAGCAGCTAGCTTATTTTGGTCAGACTACGCAACGACACTAAGTAAAGACACAAGTTTGCTTGATTTGCGTCCTTCAGGACGGGATTGTGTCAAATTAAATGTAAGAAGAAATGTTGTTTCATTTTGATTTTTTAAAGTAAATGCTCAAAATGGGCGCCATGATTTGCCACGCACAGACTACACCTTTTAATAAAATATATTTGAGCCCGCGGAATGAATCTTCCTTTTCTTTTATCTTTATTACGATTGTAGACTTAATAGTTTGGCTACACTTGAAACATTCAGCCTAAAATTAGATTTTTACTACAATTTCTTAAAAATTCGAATAACTTTTAAATGACCGAATAGCGCGGAACATACATGGCAGTTGAATCGATAGGTATTGAGGTCTCCCATCGCTCTGCCACCGACGATCCACCCTCCCAGTTACAGGCTGTATTTAAAAGGCATTGTACGTATGTCTATTCTCGATAAACTAAGTAACTACTGGACCGATTAACGTGCAGTTTTCAGCAAAATGATGAGCTTTGCCACGGGCATATCAAATATATATAGCTTTTCAAATTTTCAAAATACGGTGCAAACATGTGGTTTTTACTCAAATATTTTTTTTTCTAATTTCTTTTTTAAAATTGTGTATGAAAATATTTCTCCACAATATCCATATTTATTTTGAAAATACAATTAATTATGCTTAATCCGTTTCATATCGGTATTCTTAGTATGAGATATTTTCAATGTGCCTGGAGTGAGGGACAGATCACTTTATTTCATGTAACAGATGATCGAAATACGCTGCATTTGGTTCAAAATTGCAGTGCCCTATGCACCGTTGGGTGTGGAAAGGGAAACGAGGAATGAAGAAGTTGTTTCAATGTCTACATTTGTCAATTTTTTTTGCTCGGTTGTTCATTCTAGCTGCGTTTTTTGTGATTTTTCAGGTCCTTGAATGAGAACGAAATAACCTGCGTAATGCCGGGATCCTTCGACTACCTGACTGCCCTGCATACGCTGTGAGTCATTCAAGTTTCTTCTGTTGTACAAGAATAATAATACGCCCAATGGGCATTTTTAAGGACATGTTTACATGTAGAAAAGTATTATAAAAAAGTAGAAAGACACAATGGTATATAGTAGACTCGGTGGGAGCGGAAGCGGGAGAGAGGTGTTTATAATTGAATTTGATTCAGTGATCGTTTGAAAGAAGACAACTTGTTATCAAAGGAATCAAGACTGGTATGTTTGTTGGCAGACCTGAGAATTCTGGGCACAGGGGAATGGAAACCACAGTTAGTTCTATGGTTATCGGTATGGAAGAGTAAGTTTTGTCTGAGGTTTCTAGTTGGGATATTTAATTTTATCGAGCTCAGTAGTTCAGGCGCATCAAAGAGTGAGTTGAGAATTTGAAATAGGATCAGAAGGTCGGATTTATTTATCCAACAATTTAGTTTCACTCCGCTCCTAAGTGGAGCATGGGGACATCATCGGACGCCTCCTGGGCCTCAATAATGAACCCTATCTTCACCTGAATACTTAACTTCTGTACTATCCGTATTTACCTCGGTATGTTCTACCTACTTGCCATATGATCGAAACAAACCAATAAACGACCGCAAAAATTAGTCCGCGTTACTTATTTCATAACAATTAAAATATTAACATATTACAACAGAGATGAAGAACATTTAAAAGAAGGTAATATAGAAGCCTAGGCATCTACAGGGCTTATGACCTGTCAATGGCTGGTTTAAATGGCCACTTTACACACTGTGTAACATTCACTATTCTGTCCATTTTTGAACATCTATATTCCCTCAATTCTTTCATCTGTTGATGTTTGTGAAGTTAAAGAGCTGAAACCTTTATTTATGCAGGTGAGATTCATCTAATTAAAATACAGTTAAAATAGTTCTCATTTATATTTTAAATAGGCTTCTGTGATAAAAAGTGCCTACTTCAAACCAATTATAAACTCCGAAAAATCCTAATTCAAGCAAAAAATGCTTGCATGAAAAATAATTTTTACGTGACTTTTGACCATTGCCAAGACGATATAAGAAAATATATTTTGTGTCCAATTTCCTACAGGGCTGAAGTGCATTGTGAATCTAAATTTTTTAATTTGTATTTAGGGCGCTAGATGGCAACCCTTTCCGTTGTAACTGTCACCTGGCGTGGTTGGGATCCTGGCTAAGGACCAACGAGCTAGCAGCCAGCGCCACCTGCAGGGAACCGGCTAAACTACGCGGATCTCTATTGAAAGATGTTCCTCATCATGAGTACAAGTGTTCCAGTGAGTCATTTTTTCATTTTTATCATGTAACTTGTAGACGTAGGTTCTGAAGTACAGATAAAAATATTATTTATGTTCAAAGCATTCAGGATTAGGATTTAGCGATATGCCGTAGAATGTGTGTGGGGGAGGGGTTTGGGAAGGCTAAGAGGAACTCAATCGTGACATGTTTTTCTACCTTCCTCGTTTTCTGCACTCATAAATATTCGCATCGTATATCCTTTTTGCCGTTTTTTTGCTGTCTATTCGCTCTACATGTCCCAACCAACGAAGCACCCCTTTTTTGATTCCACCGATAATGCTTATATCAGCCTTACATAGGGCTCGGATCTCGACATTTGTGCAATACATCGTTTTACCACACATTCACTTGAGAGATCACTCTAATAATGAAATTGTTATGGTTCTAGGCGAGACTGAGGAAGGCTGTTTAGTAGGAGGTTACTGTCCTAGCCAGTGCAAATGTGCTGGAACAGTAGTGAGATGTTCCCGAGCATCGTTGGACCAGATCCCAGACAACATCCCCGCCGAAACCACTGAACTGTGAGTACTTCATTTATTTTTTTATTTTGGGCGATGCATTGTCTCAGAAAGGAAAATATGTAATTTTCTTCTCAATTCAAATATGGTAATGATTTTTCCTCATCACGCAAGGTTTCCGAGAAACAGGCATTTATAATTTTAAACATTTCAATACTGTCTGCATTCTTAACTGCACGATATTCAAACATTTTGACTTACCTAAAAACTAGGTAAATTTTTCGAATGCTTGCCAAGCTGCATTCTGCACAAATATTCCCTCTTTAATTTTAGGAAACTTCTGTTTGAGGTAATGAATTCTGGAGTATTGTTCATGGCATTGACGAAATTCTGTGGGTGATGGAGAAATTCCAAATCCATATTTCAAAACAGAATTTAAAACTGCATTTGGACCTTTCAAACAAATATTTTATGACAATTCTCCCAGGAATCCAAACGGAGAAATGATTTAATTCATTCGTTTTGTTGTTTAACAATAATTTTCCTGACGGAATAATATATTTGTTCAGTATGAAAAGTAGCCTGTATCCATTGCCTATCACTTTGCCAAAAAAAAAACACAATCCGTTAGTCTACAGCGACGTGGTGCCGTTAGAATTTTCCCGGAGTGATATTTTTTTGGGGATAAAAAGTAGCCTGTGACACTTCTCAGCTCTTCGGCTATTAAACTGTTCTTTTAAAACAGTTTCACAAAAAAATTTACTCTTACAACATAAAAAAAACGGTCGAACAATAACAGTTTTTTCTCAAAAACAGATGTAACAGCCTCATAAGAAAATTAAACTGGTAATGTTTAGAAATGTCTGGATATATGAAACTGTTTCTTAAATAAAAGTGTAGTTATTTTTTGTAAAACTGTGCCAGCAATTCCTTGTACCAGATTTTTTGTCCACGCTACTGTATTAATTTATATGATGTTTTCAGGTACTTGGAAAATAATAACATTTCTACGATAGAAAGCTCCAAATTATCCCATCTCTCCGGGCTGACTAGACTGGACTTGTCCAACAACGCGATCGGAGTCCTGGCCGACGACGCCCTCTCCGGACTGTCCCGACTCGCGACCCTCATCGTCAGCTACAACAAGCTGCGCTGCGTGCAGCCGCGGGCCCTGGCCGGGCTCCCGGCCCTGCGGGTCCTGAGTCTGCACGGCAACCAGCTCAGCACCTTGCCGGAACGGCTGTTTGAAGGACTCCATTCTATCACTCACATGTATGTTTAATTATTTTACATTTGTAGGATTTGATTGTGGAGGGTGGGTGGAGCTCCTACCCCAGCAGCGAGAGATTGACATACGACACGAGGTTGCTGTTTATTGACGTAATTTATCTAATTAAACTAATTATCATTAAAATAATAAACAATAAAAAACTAAAATAATAATAGACCCATAGAACAAATTTCATAAACAGTACACACATTTTACCTATTTGGCTTGATCCACTCATCGATCCGTGCGCAACCCACCTCCACTGTCCATTTCTTAATAGCGATTTTATATTGTGAGAACTTACTAATTGTCCTTATGGACAATGGAAGTAGATTGTACACTTTAACCGAGAAGTAGGCCAATCTTCTTTGACCCAAGGTTGTATTTTTTTTTTTTCAGCATCAGGGTGGAGTATTTAGTACCTCTTGTATTTGTAACGGAAGGTAGAGAATAATGTTTGCGTGCGTATAGTAACAAAGCTTTTACACAAAGTTGTTTTATATATTTTACATTAAGATTTTCAAATATACCGAGGGAGCTAGTTCTGATTGGGACTCTTAAGATAATTTTTATTAAAGCTTTTTGTGCAATTATTATTTGCTTGATCAGTGTGTCATTTGCACATCCCCATTTCTATGTTTTCATCGGTTGTTGATGTGCTGGGGCGTTATCTTGAAACGCTTATACCACTCGTAAACTCTTGTTTTACTCATGGCAGACTCATCATAGGCCTTTGTTAACATTTCACACACTTTGTTATACTCTATTTGATTTTTTACACAACATTTGATACAAATTCTTAGATCCATTTTTTTTAAACAAACGAAAATCTCCGATCTCATAAAAACATGTCTTACCTTAGGAGCAGCCAGACAAAGTAAAGAATGAAAACAGCTGAAATTTTAGCATACTTCAGGAGCATGTTCACCAACATAATAAAATCAAACTCTCCGAACCGTTATTTTCTGAATACACGCAAGGTCTGTGTGCAATGACAGTGATATAGTGATCTATCATCTCTGATTACCGCTATGGGGCGTGATAGTTTGTGTGTATTGTTGTATATTTTTTTGCCTTTTTTGATTTCAGAGCGTTGGGTTCTAATCCTCTCTACTGCGACTGTTCCCTAAAGTGGCTGGCCGATTGGGTAAAGGTGGATTACGTGGAGCCCGGAATAGCGCGCTGTGCAGAGCCCTTCTACATGAAGGATAAACTGCTGCTCAGCACGCCCGCGTCTGCCTTCCAATGCAAAGGTATTTATCCATTCGAGGGAGATTTTCAGACTGATATTACCACAATCCACATCTGCTCCCGAGCGTATGGTGTGCACGAAATCTCTCCAGACTTTTCTGTCTATGGCCAGCTCCCGTGTGTTCTCCAAAGTCAGGTCTGCGTCAGATGTGAACTGTCGACGAGCTGCCAGCCATGGACTTGACGCCTTGTGAATTAGGCAAGCGGGATTGGAGGCGCCGGTTATATATATGATCCAGTCAGGTTGTCATTGGAGGTTGTTGCATCCATTGCATTTTTTCAACATTCCTAACAAAGTCATACACTGAGGCACCTTTTCTCGAAACTCAATAGTCTTTAGGCTCTATTGAGGACTTCACGATTGCATTCGTCGAGGAAAATAGGTGTTATGCAAGGGAGGGGTCACATCGGTAGTAAATATCCCATCTCCAGACAGCCTTCATA
>NW_028280168.1:0-49348 GCF_059751315.1 Micrasema longulum | reverse complement strand
TCGGAAAACTTACTCAAAAGCATTCTAAAATAACAAATGGTATATTTCAATACTGTACAACTCTATAGAATATAAGAATCGGGTTGTGGTCCTGTGGCTAGTGTCTCGGACTCACGGACCAAAGATCTGTGGTTCGAATCCTACTCTACCCCAACTTGATTCCCATTTTCTAATAGTGAGTTTTTTACAACTCAACAATGTTTGATTATATCCAAATGCTTGCAGACTGCCAGCCAATGACAGGTCATAAGCCCTGTAAATGCCTAAACTTCCATATTCCCTTCTCAAAAATGTTTTCCCTCTCTGTTTAAATAAATTGAAATATTTAGAACTCATCAAAAATGGCCCTCAAAATTACATATTTGGATAAATTATAAGAACGCAAATATTATTTTTTTCTTTAAAAAAAAAATTAAAAAATTTACTATTAGGTAGTCGTGTTATTGTTTACTTTTGCATAAAAATGTCTGCCTTAAAACAGGTTGTACCTAGTTAGGCAGACTAGACATAATCCAAAGAAATCTATTACCTAAGTATGTATGTAGTAGATAAAGAAATTGATTTTTTTTTTCAATAAACCATTATTATTATTGTTATTATTAATGTGATAAATACAAAAAATAAAACAAAAATATTTGGTTAAATGGCGGACCTTTTGCCACTAGCAATTTATTACAACTTGACCAAAAACAAGTAAAAAATACAGTTTTAGAAATACAACGGAGAACGCAATAGTTTGCCTCATTCCACGCTGTCTCACATAAAAATAAACCATACGTAATAATGAAATATTATTACACATGTTTATATGTATTTATTTAGTCAGCATTACTTTACGAATTGTTTAACCCATTACGTGATGTAGACTGTAAAAATATTATGCAGAATAATATCTGCACCTAAATCTGAAATGCTGGAAGTCACATTTGGTAAATTGTTCGGGTGAGCGGTTTGAAGTTGTACAACTGTTTCAAATGTATCCCTCGAAGTAAAAACACATTTTATTGCTGTTTTTTTGGATTTATAGGCTTTTGATGAGAATAGTTAAGAAAAAAACATTTCAAGTATGGACTATCAAATAACTATGGGACTTCAATGTTTTTTGTTCTAACGGCCCGGCCCGAGTCCTGATTTCTCCTTGGATTTTTGTATAAAAAGTAATGTAGAATATTTAATGAAAAACAATGTATTTATACAATTTGCTTTAGGCAAAAATGTTAAATTACGTGCCATTAATTAAAACACGAATTATTTATAAAAATAACAGGTAAATGTCAATTTAATGACATTATATTAATAGCAATAAAGCAGTAATTTAAAGTAAACAGTGTGTAAAAAAAAGCAAAGTAAAATAATGAAATTAACAGCAAAAAAAATGACATAATGGTTAAGTATGGTTGATTATGATCATACGACTTAATCTTGTGCAAACCCCTTGATGTGTCAAAGGTAGTTAGTTATGAAAATTTTGGAATTTATTCGGTATCCACTGCTTTAATATCAGCAAGCCGTTGAATTTTGTTGAAATCATGAGTATTTATACTGGACTATCGGTATTTAAGAACAAATTATTTTAGTAGTGGTATACCGGAGGACTCCAATAGTTTAAGCATTAATAGAATCTGAATATATGAACAAAATGACATTTATAACTCAATTTTGCAAAATGTGACTTCCAGCCATTCAGATATTACGAATGACAAGTTAATGAATATAAATCAGATAGCTGCTAAACTGCCAATATGTACA
This sequence comes from Micrasema longulum, assembly GCF_059751315.1. Taxonomy (NCBI): domain Eukaryota; kingdom Metazoa; phylum Arthropoda; class Insecta; order Trichoptera; family Brachycentridae; genus Micrasema; species Micrasema longulum. The sequence goes on along the minus strand of NW_028280168.1, from coordinate 47,599 downwards.
GACAAATATGTCCATATTATTTGCAGAATGTATTATTTAAGTTATAGTAGAAATGATTTTTTGTCATTTTACGTGGCGAGGTAAAAATGCATAGTAAGTGGGATCAGATAAGAAGTTTGGAAGGAGAAAGGAGGAAAAAAGGAATGAAATTTTAAACAGACGTTTTTAAATGAATTCTTACGTTTTTGGCGGCGTTGGCAGCGTGGCGGTCGAGCGGCGCGGGCAGGGGGCGCTGGCGGCGCGCGGCGGCGGCGTGCAGCAGCAGCGCGGCGGCCAGCGGCGCCCCGCGGAGGCGCCGTGCCGCGGCCGCCGCGCGCACGCTGAGCGCGGACGCGCCGCTGTTGGACAGCGTCTGTTTCAGCCGCTGTAGCGCCGCTTGAAGCTCGCCATATTCTGGGGAAAAACACTCCATTAAAGAAATTGTATTTATGTTTGAAGCATTAACTTTGTTGCTATTCATTATATCATAATAAAACATCAAATTAAAATGCTTTGTTTTTAACCACCTATTTTATTTTACTTGTATTTATTGAGGATATCAACAGTAAACCAGAGAACATCAAATATTACAAAGGAAATAACATAAAATAAAACCAATAACTGATATCCGCGTTCCATCCATAAGTACTGTGGATGCGGCGCATGGCTTGAAATTTTAAAATTAATATGTATTTTAGTAAAAAAAACATTATAAATACGAAATAAAATCTACAAATATGTACTCATACATGGAATAAATAATTCTAAGCTACACAATCTAATCAAGGCATAATTTAGTAATGAATATTATCATATTTAAGGGTTTGTGATGTGAATGATGGTGGATGCAGAAACGAGTGTCAGGACATGTCAAAAGTCGGAATAATCGTCGTGCATGCATGAGAAGATGTATGAAAGTAGAGGAAGCGAGGAATGTATGCCAAACCATAATAAAGTGCCGTTTCTCGAAATGATGAAAATTTAAAAAAAAAAATTTAGGCAGACTAAACATAATCCAGAGATATCTATTACCATAAAAAATGTTGTAGATTAAGATATGTCAATGATAATTAGGTTAAATTGGATTAATTACGTTTTTTTTTGTTATTATTATGTTAGCTTTGTTTAATAGCTAATCTTAGGCATGTTTTACATTTTGTAAAATGTTTTCCTCGGCACGGGACACCCCAGTGAGGGAACATTATTCTGTATAAAAAAAAAGAATACAAACAATGTAAAAGTATAAATAAAATAAAAATACTGAAATTTCGGTAAAAAATTATCACTTTTATTCTAATTCAATCCCAGAATGAGTTTGATAACTCATGGGAATACAATTGTGTTTTTGTACATTTTTGTATTTTCAAATAAATAATAATAATAATAATTGTTATTTTGTTTATATACAAATTATAATATAAGCTAACTTAAGAGAAAAAAATATTTATGTATGTACATCTTATACGAACTATGACTTAAATGAATCATAATAACCATTTTTTTTACAATAAAAAAACCTCCTAAAATCACAGTGAAATCATACTCACTTTAGTATTCCGTAAAATAAACAATTAATTTAACAATTTTGCAAGGTAAAAAACATTTTTTTAAATTATCAAAAACAAAAAGAACACCTTAAACGTTTCGGAGATAAATTTGATGCGTTATTGAAAAAATAACTATTAAACTGATGGCAGGCAAACATTATATGGTGGGCAATCATTCCCCTTTTTACTATTCCCTCTAAGTAGATTATCTTTCTAGATACCTAGTACCTGTATCTAAATTTTGTATTTACAAATCGAGAAATATGCCCATCAGATATGGTATAACATGCTAATATGCAATGCTAATAGGTACGCTGGTACGCGAGAGTTCCGTAATTGATTCCCGATAATATCACAAAAAATCTAATATCGGTTTACTTAGATGGCTTGGAGAATATAATGAATATTATTGATCGCATTTCTTCAAAATCCCAGTTAAATGAAGATTTTCATAGCTTTTCGATGTTTGGAAATACGACAGAAGTGAGCCAGGTGAATTACGCTAGCGGTAAACACACATCGATTGTATATTATGGTGTTCAAACACGATTATCTTAATGATAACAATGCCGGTACATTCCACATGGAGTGTGGAACATTGCATACTAAACTTTGGATACTCTTTGTGCGTATGCATTCCTGGTAACCGTTCAAGCGACCTAACAGGGCTGACTCTACAATAGAGAAAAGTGGGAATAGGTTTATATCATACAGTAAAATCATTCTTCAGCAATTCCATTTCTCCTCAATGTTTTGAGTATGTCCAAATGTTTGCAGACAGGCTGGGTTTGTGGGTGAATTGGTTCAGCCGGATGAATCTCACCCACGCGACAAAGGTTTCAGCTCGTTTACTTCACAAAAGTCAACAGATGGAAGAGGTGAGGAAATGTGGATGTTTAACACAGGCATAATAGTAAATGTTACACAGTGTGTAAAGTGGCCACTTAAACCAGCCCAGCCAATGACAGGTCATAAGCCCTGTAAATATATTCCCTTCTCAAAAAAGTTTTCTCTCTCTGTTGCAATAAATGTATAATTCCATTTCTGTTCAAGGTCCCAGACTTTGGAATGAGCTGCCTCTTCATATAAAAAATGCACGTTCCTTGGCCACTTTTAAGAAACGTCTGAAACTTCATTATAAATTCTGTAATGTCCTGCTGGTAAAACAACTTTGTGACTACAAATTGATTGTAGATCACTTTGTTGATCCGGAATATAAAAAAAGAGTTTCCCACACTCACAACACTAGATTAGAAACCAAGAGCTCCCTGATCGTTCCCCGAATCACAAATTACTTCGGAGAGCGAACATTATATTGCGTTATTCCAAGGTTGTTCAATGATCTCCCACAAACCATCATTAACATGAAAGATTTTCAAATGAAAAAAAAAAACTGAAGGAATATATAATATAAATATAATAATATAAATATCATAATGTAAAATAAACCTGTCATTAAAAAAATATATATGTCCCACCGAAAGGTCTTTAAACTTAGTGGGTAACAAATTGTTATGTTTAGTGTTCAAATAACGTATAAATTTATCAAACGTCGCGTTTTTTTTTTCTAAAATCTGTATACATTTTCTCATTCTAAACAACTACAAAAATTCTAGAGTCTTAATTGCAAATATAAGTTATAATTTAATCTAACTCTGAATTTAAAAAACTTCATTTGATATTTTTTATATGCTTTCATATTGTATTTATTTTCTTTGTTAAAAAAAATAATCTAATTTTGGGTTACTCCGTGTGAATCCAATAGCGATAAGACCTAGTAAAAAACTTTTCTTTTTCCTATCTTTATTTTAATTTCATTATTTTTATAATATTGATTTTTTTACAAGTGGAGTGATGTGGAGTGGCCCAACACAAACACGTTTTTTTGTTTGTTTTTGGCATTGTATTAAGTAATTTACAGAAAACTATAATTTTGGATAATTTGTAAATATTGCATTTTTTGTTAAAATGGTTGCTGATTTCTTTTAAAAAATTAAGTCAAAATTAAAAAAAAAAAAAAACAATTATGAAGAGAAGGAATCGAGTAAGAAATGAATGTGTAAACCATAATTTATTAAGCATTGCGATAAAAGGAAAAATAACGCGAAATTCTACATTCTTCATCAAAACTGTATGATTTTTACATAAATTTCATATCGTTAAATAAGAAAACGTCAATAAATATCAAATTTATGAGTAAAAATACACAATAATCGTTTTTCTGGAAGATCGCCTAAAAGATGAAGGGGCAGATTGATCTTAACTTTCCAAACGTTTTAGCTTTCTGTCAGAACATATCAACAGATCTCGATGAAGAGGAAGAAGAAAAAGAAACAACAATCTTGATGTTAGATAATACGTCGTTTTAGTTATCTGGCCTATCGATTATTTAAATTGGAAAAGGAAACTCAAAACATTATCAGTGAAAATCAAATTCGGTGGGCGTTTTTCGCAAATAATGCATAGCAAAACTGATCTGCATCCTAATCGCGTGAAATACGATTGAACATTCATTTGTATCTGAAATTTCAATCAACATCCTTTAAATGAATGCTCTATAGTATTATATAAATGCATCGCCCGCCCCTGACGCAATCTGTTGAGTCGTTGAGTGCGTCACAGCACAAGTACAGTAAAATATTTTCCGAGCGGGATATAGTGTGGTGTGTCTGTGTTGTGTGTTGACGGTAGTCCGTGGTGAATGGAAACCGTCGGAGCTTGTCCATCTCCACTTCCGATCTGGGTTGCAAGTCCACTTTACATGATATTGAATTATACGTTGGAACCAATCTGTAGTGATGCAAAGAGTAGAGAGAGGTCGCGTAATAAAGGCAGAACGCAAAATTCCAACTGGCAAGACAATTTATTGTCTGATCAATAATAACTGTAAATTTTAAAATACTAATTCAAACTATAATTTAAAACACGCCCTTGGAGCAATTTTAAAAAATATTTTTTTTTGTATACATAAAAATTTCGGATTGTTTATTTCACTTCTGATCTTTACTTACGAAGTTAGATAAAAAAATACACGGAATATTTGAATTTCAAATTTAAATACGTAATTGAAAGAACGTATTTTTTTACTAGACTGATAGGTACACGTGTTCATAATATTGATCTGTCGATTTGCGGCCATTTTGGACCGACAAAGTTGTAAGACTCGTATTGGTGGCATTAATTATTTTTTTAAAGATTATTCCAGAGGGAAAATGATAGAGCAAAGATTTTGTATCAAATTAAATGCAGTGCCGTGGTTGGAACGTTAGAGAACGCTTATGGAGAATCTGCTATATAACGAGAGGCGTGGGCGACTTGCAAAAATTGTCGCAATAAAAATATATTTTATAATTATAATTATACATCACATATTATGTAAAACAAGAGGACAATCCCCTACGTCCTACGATGTAGACTGGCTAGATAAAGGTATAAATGGGGTCCTTTTATTTTTATTTTTTAAATATGTGAGTTGCATTATTCTTTCACCTTGCTTGTAATGTACAAGGTTTATATTTACTTTAAAGGGATAGTTATTTGTTTGATTATGTCTAAATGCTTGCAGACTGGCTGGATTTTCCTCCCTAGGGAGTTGTTCATATTTAAATTTATTTAAATCGAGAGGAAATTTTTTTGAGAAGGGGATATGGAAGTCTAGGCATTTACAGGGCTTATGACCTGTCATTGGCTGGTTTAAGTGGCCACTTTACACACTGTGTAACATTCACCATTCTGCCCATGTTTGAACATTCACATTTTCTCAAATCTTCCATCTGTTGACTTTTGTGAAGTAAAAGAGCTGCTGGGATAGTTATTTATTTGTTTACTTCAAAAAATTAATTAGAGACTTATTATACACCTAGTGGCTGATACCCTCGGAGACCACGACGCTCAGTGTTCAACAAGGCGATAGAGAATAAGATTTAAATAAAATATGATAAATTTTTGTATGTGAAGTTTTTGGTAAAATTACAAAGTAAAAGTTTTGTTTAAATTGGTAATGAGTAAGGTTTTCAGAAAATTAGTAAAATCAGTTAATATTAAAGGTGGTAGAGTTATTATCTATGCAGATAGTTACATGTTTCTAGTGATAAAATTAATGCAACGGAAATAATAAAATAATAAATACTGAATCATGCTTCGATATCAGATAACGTTTTCAGTTTTACACGTTTTCAAACACCAATGCAAATATTGCTGTATAAAATTTTAGCGATTTGTCACCTAATTTTCTTTTTAGGTTGCTGTAAATCAGTTGTCATGTTAATATCGCGGCCGAAAACAAAGTTAATAATTATGTAAATATTATTGAAAACGTACAAAAAATATTACGTAACTCAAATGCAGGATTGACTTTTAAATTAAAGTCGAAATTGCTAATGAAGGTCTGGCGAATTAGATTACAACCGGTCTGCCAACCACGATGCTTAATGTTCATATATGGTGATTTAAAAAAAAGTTTTAAAACATGAACAGATACATCATTTTTCTGTCCACACCTAATGGTGCATAGGATACTGTATTGGTACACCAAGGATAAGATAATTAGTCTCACGATTCAGCGTCAGACCAGGATACGCATTCTGAATAATTATTTGAATTGAAAAAATATTTTTCGAAATTTGGGTCAGGAATACAAAATATTTAAAAAAAGTCAAAAAGAATATACGTAATTCTTTTTTTATACAGCACTCATTAAAAATTTTAGTCATATTTTTCCCATCATAATATACAAGAACTGCCTTTTTCTTTTTCATAATGAGGAAGTTCAGTGGATTAAAAAAAATGTTAATAGACTATTTGCTGGCAAAATAAACCATTGGCTGACAACAACACGCCGGAGGTTCTCTTCCGCTTATTATCTGTCAGTTCTGCCGATTGGTCTGTTTACAGTAAGAAAAACGAATATCTTTCATAGTTCTTTATCATTGTTTGATTAATATTAACCAGTGACGTCGTTTAAAGTAGTTCGTTTTTATTATATACATCGCCGCCGTTCAGGCAAAAGTATCTAACTAAAAATGTCAGTATGAGTTATATACAATTCGAAGCGTAAAATTATGTTCTTCAAGAGCCAAACATCACAAAGGTAACATGATTAGATAAAAGGTGCATAAATCAGAATTATTAGTTTTTTACTATGTGACTTTCAATAAAATCTTAACAAGCATAAAATTACTAGATATAAATTACTCCAGAAAGTATTACAGTTTTCTTCTTTTAAACAACATTTTGTTTGTGTTTAGATATTCGTATAATAAAACACAAAAATAAACATATTTCTTTAAATAAAAGTTATTTTAAAACATAAAATATAATTATTTCTTGTATTTCCTTCCTTTCACTAACTCTTATGGCTCGTATTGTCCAGAGTACAAACAAGAAAAAGTCACTAAAACAAATTTTAGACACCTTGCTTCATCAAAAACCTTTCAGGTATATGAAATGTATCTTAAAGAAAAAATACTATCGGAATATATTGAAAAACATGAAGGAATAATTTCGTGTACATGACACTTCTAAAACCAACGAAAAAAAAATTCTTAGTCTCTAAACTTTCTAATCGCGATTTATCAATTGGTGTTTTTTGGGTTAGACCTGAACGGCGATGATATATACATATTTAAAAAAATATACTTTAAACACGTTTGAAATTGAACACTTTGACATAGTTATTAAATAAGTTTTGTTCAGTTGGGGATAATTTTCTAAACAACTTACCAACGACTTTGTAGAGGTCTTCCTGCGCCTCGATAGAGACGGCCTCGTCGTCCGAATAGGCATCGTTGACGAAGCCCGGGTGGGCTCTGCCTCCCGCCCCCCTGGCCGGCGAGCCCTCGGGGGCCCTGCTGGCCTCGAGCGCCTGGAGCTTGCGGGAGTCCCTGAGCGAGTTGCGCAGGAACTCGTTCTGGGCTGCGATACGCTCTTCTTCTTCTTTCCTCTTGCGTATTTGCTCCTGAGAAAGAAAAACTAAAGTTAGCGTTATAGATTACCTGGAAACTTATGAAACTCACAATATTATTTTTTCTACACCGCATTTAAATATTCCCGTCTCCGGGGATTTTTTTGCACTACAACAGGCCAGGAGGCCCGATTACAGGGGTGAATAACAAAACTAAACACGCAGGGTTTGAGTTTTGCTTTCTCATCGGGAATCGAACGCGGAAGCCTCCGTGTGTGGGCCAAGAATCTAGCCATTACACCATGGGCCGCTAGTAATGCAGTGCGAAACCATTAATTTAATATATCTTTAATCTTAATATTCCACTTTATTTATTTATTCTGGATTTATGTATTCCTTGCGTTAATGATTCATATTAATTATTGTTTATTTTTTGTTCTGTGTTTTTTTTTAATTTAAAATTTAATTTTATTTTAAGAGATCTAACAGCATTCATGGGTAATTATAATACAAAAATATTTTACAATGCAAATACTTAAGATTATTATATAATTCTCACAGTCTTCTAAAATGCATTCATGTCTTAATAAAATACAGTCATTTATGTAGATGTATAAGTCATTATTAGTCTCCATTATGTAGTGAAAATTGAGTTTTTTAATCTTAATATTAAATCTGACAATTGTTTCGCCTCATTAGGGCATTTTCAAACGAATGTGTTTAAAAAAAATAATACAATCAAATTAGTTTTTAGTTTAATATTACGATTCTTGGACTTAAACGGGATTCCCATGTCAAGGATATCTACCGACAAACAAAGATACTTCCTTTCAAGGTAGTGCCACTGCATGACATAACCAATACTATTTTAAATATCATCAACTTTTCTGCTCACTCAAATTTAAAACACACATTTGGTCATAATATTCATAATTACAATACGCGTTATTCAAGGATCTTCATGTGTCTAAGTTTCGCTCAACAAAGTTTGGCAGTAGGTCCTTGGAAAATATTGGCCATCCCGAATATAATAAACTGCCCGGTGAGCTAAGACACGAAAAACTTAATAAAAAATCCAGAAGTGTCGCAATTGAAAAATATTTTTTCAATCTTTTTGATATTGATAATTATTAATGTAATTTATATAAGATGGTGTTTTATGTTTCTTTTACAATAATGTTTCCTTTTTATTTCGGATGTATTAATTTGTATAATATTATGTATTGTCAAAAAAATGTTTTTTCTTATGTACGGTCCCAAATGAGTTTCTAATATCTCCTGGGAGTATAATATGTAATTTTTGTATTATATGTATTATTAATAATAAAAAATTAACAAAAATAAAAAATCTTACATAGAGTTAAAAAAATTAAACGCCAACTCAATAAATAAATTGAGTTTTTTATGTAATTTTTACTACAGTTTAACTTATTTTGTTAATATAAGTAAATTTTTTACAGGTAAATTGATGTCAAAGCCGTGTGGGTGTTTAAAATCAATTAATCAGCGAAACGTATTAGAGGATTTTTTACGTCGCGTCGTAGTTGCCATTTTGAAATTTGTGCCACTTGCATTTAAAAACGCCCATTGTTACGGATCGATATCAAACAATAAACATGGCGAAACTGAAGCGAAACCACGATAAGAGTTTATTGTTATTACATGGAATATTTATAAAATAGTTAGGGCATTGAACTGTAACTTGGAAGGTCAGTAAATAAATTATAACTTGATGAGTATCAAATTTATTACGGCGGAGGTGTGATGGCGTTCGGAATTATTTAGTTACGAACACTGTGAAAAACAAATTATGTTTTATTGGTTCTACCCACAAAACGTACCGTAAAATCTTGATTGAATATAATAAATAATGTGAAATAAGTTGATAGAGCCATATAATACCACTTCAATTCATCATTCAAATGATATTTTTGTGCCATTTCGACCTTTGAACGGTATGAAGTACCTATCTTGCAAAAAATAGTGACCCTTTAATTATCTATGAATAAAACTAGCATAAATTACAGAAAAAATACATTATTCGTTTATATTATGTGCAATGAACATTGGACCTTCCCAAGCCTAAACGTGAAAAAAATCTGCCAGTTACTGAGATGGGTAGCAGGAATACCCCAGCTAAAATGCTTTGAATACGACTTTAAAAAAAACTTTTTATGATTGTCATGGTAGTGTTTATAAAACTGTTTCATAATATTTGTAGTTTTCTGCGAAATTCATACATTTTTCATAAAATACTGCTGCAAGAGGGTGCCATATTACATCACGCTGTTCTCATTGTGACACGTTAAACAGCACTGATCTCTCAGAGTATACTGATCTAATTTTGCGCCACCCGTTAGCGTGAAGGTACAATGGGGAGTCAGGATGGGTAATGCATGTAAAATGAAAAGCACGAAATCTGAATTTTTGTGGTTATGGCCGTAAAAAAGCGACCGAATAGCAAATAGCAAAATTGCAAACTGGCCAACATATCAAAAATTATTCAACTACGGAGTGTTGAATTGTAATGTTTGCTGTTCGCACGGGGAAACATAACGACAGATATGAATTATTATTGAAAGAATTTGGCAGGAAAATATTATTAAACATGCTTAACATACATTTTTAATGGGCGGACATGAGAGTAACTGCATTTTTGTAAATTTTGTGATTTATATGCGAAAATGTTCTTTGTACATGCCTGCATCAATGGTATTGACAGTACACTTCTATGACCACTCAAAACATAAATAAACAACTTTTTGCTTATTAAATTTTGGTCTTAATAAAAAATAAATATGCACATGTGTCATATTTTCAGTGGCACAAATAATACAAGATGGTCTTAGTAATAAAAGTAGACTCATTTCTATTATTCATCGAGTTGTACAAATAGTATAAGTAATTTCTAGTTGTATAAATAGACTCATTTATGTCCCATCTTTAATGGTTCAAGTAGTATATCTGGAATATATCTGTTATTTGTACAAATTACTTCAATCTTGTTACACAAATTGAATTATCTGTAAATAATAACCCATTTTGCAAAATATGAATTCTGTAGATAAACAATTGGGTTTATAATAACGTTTTTTTTTGCTCTCCTGAAAAAAGTTGCACGTATGCATTTATACTCTTATGTCCGTCCATCAAAGATATGGGTACGTAAAAGACTGTGGTAAATAATCCCTTTGCGCGCGGTGATGTAACATCGTGTTACCACTAGTAAAAGATGGAATATTTTAAAGTTCAGACATTAAAAAAAAAACATGTGAACTGTGGATTAATTCCTATTCCATAATTAATGCGAAAAAACATATAATTTAGCCCTTTTACGGCAAAATAAATTAAAAATCACAAATGCGTTGCTCATATTACGCGCGTGCGTCCCCCGTCACTGTCATCAACCGACTGAAGACTGAATCTGTTTTAGACAACACCCACCGCAGAACAGCGTCTCTGTCTTCCTTGTTATGACTTCTATCTTCGTGCTCTCTATCTCTATATAAGGTATCTGTATAGATGTGTTGCTGAATTAGCGGACATTCATTCTTCGTGTAGCAAGGATAAATACTTTTTGTATCAACATTAAGCATAGTTATAAAAATTTTACTTTCTAAATCAGGTGTGAAAATGTCCATTTGAAGATTTAAAAAAATACGAATTCATCATTAAAAAAATAAGAGAGATATATTAAGTCTTGTGTCGTATGTTTACTATTGTGACATCATAGTGACACAAGAGTTAACAAAAAAGTTTTAAAAAATTTAATTTTAAAATTGCTACTTAGAGGACCCTAATTCCTCATTTAAGTCCGGAAGGATTAAAACTGACGGAATTATACAAGATAAAAAATTCTAACGAATTCGTATTTATACGTTTTTTTTGTTGCAATATTTGACTTGTTTTGGTTTTGATCGAATTCATTATTTTATCAATAATATATATTTTTCTGATTTGATAGACGAACACTAGTAATATATTTTTATTTAGTTGTTTTTCTTGTTTTACTAAACTTCTTTTTTACAATTACGAAATGACCGTTATAATATGTAATATGTACCCATATCTCGTCATATTGATTTAGTTTTGAGAATGTTACGTTACGTGCACATAAAAAGACAGTGGTAGCTTAAACACAATGTAGTAATTAGATCAAGATATCAGATTCGTTTCACGTTTTCGATTATTTACACTTTCCATTGTTATCAGTTTCCCAGGGCAACGAAAAATCAGTTCGTATTCTAGGAATAAAAAAACTTGACCAATATCATAAACAAAAATATTACGCACATATTATCTCAGTTCTGTCGAATATGTGAGAAAACTAACCGAGATAAAGGGATTCGGAACACCCAATAGAGATGAGGCCATGGTACTGTATTCGTAGTGGTAAGATCCAAACTGAAGAGACTATTTCGAGCACCAATAATGAAAAAAGTTTTTTTTACGAGAGCTGTGAATCATCTACATCTTTCAGAGATAAAACATCACGTTTAATTTCTAAAGATCACATTTAAGAGACGCCGTTAAGAATTGAAATATTCGTGTGTTTCTATAAATAAAAAATCAATTTATTCTAAATGAACGCTTGTTTCAACCAGCTATATATTTTTAAAAAATTAATCTCTCAACCGCTTAAGGCTGTTATGTGCGAAAATTCCCACACCCGAGATAACTCGTGAAAACTTTTCTTAGCAGAAAATACTTATCCCAAATTTACTAGGGTGAAAATAAATCATGTTGCGAGCTACAAGGCTTTCTTTCTAGTATTTATAAGGCATTATTGTTTAATCATGACAAATAAAAATGAATGTTTTGTTACGAATTTCTTTCATTTCTTAACTTACACTAGGCACAATAATATTGTCAATATTTATTCTCATTTTGAGCCCAAAATGGTTTTAATGAATATATTTGTTCATTAAATAAAATACATTCATAAAAAAATAAAATAAAACCTTTTTTTTGTTTTTTAATAATTACTGAAGCGATTAAATACTGAAACATTGTGAATCTATAATAAAATAACCGAATAAAACGAAAAAATATGCCGATAAAATATGTATAAGTTCGCATAATATTATCTACACGAGTTTAAAAACGCTTAATGTTTTTTTAATTTGAATCGCAATTTTATTAATAAAAGTAGTTGATTTATCTTATTGTTTTATTATATATGGATTAATTAATTTATAAATATAGACACGAATTATTTTAGGTAAGTAGACACTTAAATAAAAAACTATAATCATTTTAATTTGCACGATAAAACAAAAACGTCACGGAAATGAAATTTTAAGAAAACAAATTTGATAATCGTAGATAATTATTGCCTCCATAGAAATGGTTGTATGTTTTAATATGGTTATGCACTATACATCGTGGTTCGTAGATTTCCACCTGTTTTCCGAACGCGGTAGCAAAAACTGTCGAGCCGGCAATCGTGAATCAAAAACACAAGTTTCTTTAGTCCATTAACAGTGATGAGGAGGTGGTGAGAACGTGATATATATGGGAGAGAGCAATTGAAAAAGTTATAGAAAAATTTAAAAATTATTGCAATGGATGGCGGTAATTGATAGTAACGGAAGCGGGCGCGGGCGTGGGAACATCGCTGTTTGTGCAACATAACATTTCTTATAGACCACTGAGAAAAGTAAAACTAGACCATAGAAGAGCAAATGTTACTTCATAAATTGGAATATTTTTTTTAATTTCTCATGTTTGAAATACACGCATACATTGTGTACCGAACTGACAGATCTCAATAAAATAATTTCAACAATGTACAAACGTAATAAATTTATGGCATTTGCGCCATATTTGAGTTTGGTGTGTCATCAAAATATATTCAAAATATACTTTCTAAGATAAAACAAAAAGAGTAAGAGAAATTGTTTGAAATTGAAACTTACGTAATGCATGTATTAAAAGTAAACGTAATAACATGTTTTATAAAACTTCCTTGAATTTTGACCGACACTTCGGACATTTATTTTAATTGCTTAGAAAATACCTTTTTAAGTTATTGAGAGTGGCTGATTGCTTCATGATAAATATTATATTAATCCAAGGTTGAATGGATCGTTTTTATGAAAAACGTATATACTTTTATTAATTACACTTCACGATGAGGTAGAAAATTTTATTTCTTTAGCAAAGTCCACGAAAATAAAAAAAATGGACGGTAAAACGATTTTCTTATGACGTTTACCTCGGATAGCTAACTAGCACCAATACTTAAGTATTTTTATCTGAGGCATTATGTGTTTGAAACCGACGCTTTATTGGATTTGTTGATCTGATATTGGCGAGGCTTCGGCATTAGCCTTTAAAACTCTTAGTCTAACTCACTCAAACATTTGAGAGAGAAGGGTGGTGTGATCGAGACCTTAAAGAGGCGGATCGACCATAAATAACACTTTACTGGTCAGAGCTAGAACATACATATTACATACATATACTGACTTCATTCTCAAGGAAATACTTTGTGAAACAGAATATAAAATGGAGTCATAACTCAAAAAAGTAGAATTTTCAGGAAAACCTGAAAACTAAATAAACACTTTGTCTTAAAAGATGTATTTTTCATTGAGTAATTTTATTTTTCTTTTCACCCTTTCCAGCAATGCCGATGTGTCATATATTTTTAGATTTGCCTTAAAAATGCTGTAACATTTTTAAAATCTCCATGGTGTCGTAAAAAAAATATGAAATATGACAGTATTTTAAAACGGCGGCGCGGCGCTCAATTAGTGCAAGTATGTAAAACAAAGCTAAAATTAAAACATTTAAGTTTGTAAGTGAAAATTATTGATGGAAGTTCATTGTAATTCAAGTTAATATAAATGAAAGCTAGAATTATATTAATATTTTGGCAAATGAAGGTTTTTTATAATAATTTATTTATAAAACTTAACTAAAAAACAGATTTTTAATAAAGTCATTACTCTAAATAATGTTTGTAAATTAGTATATAACCACTTACCGATTTTTTATTTCAACACCAACGTATTTAACTGTATTTTCGAAAAATGGTTAGAACAAAATTAGGTTAGTAACGAAAGTGTGTTAGTAATATTAAGTGGTATGTTGGAGAATGAATGTGGTAGTAGTTTGTGAAAGGAGAAGGCTAGGAGGTTGAAAATAACATGATTGGTTAATTTTTTGATAAAAAAGTGGGCCATGTTGAAAAGACATTAGATTTTTTATTACTTATAATTTTTTTTTTCGTAAATACCATTTACACTACTGTGATGGTAAAGTCGAAAGTGTATTTTAGTATTTGCATGTTGGTGTAGTGAGTGACCTGACAAAAAGATGGGTACGTCTCGAAACTGGTAGATGTAGAAAGTCGGTAAGTGGTTGTATACAAATATTTACTAACATTAGTTAAAATTTTGTACACAAAGTTAATGCTTTAAACATAAATAATAAGTTATCACCCTTTTATCGGATGTGCGATACTTAGTTGATCAGTGTAATAATCCGTTAGGTTGGATTATTTATTCTTTATAAAACCGGTGGATAATTCATTATTCAATTGACTAGGTGAACACTTGAAAATTAGCATATGAAAAGTAAGAAAAATTACAATTATTTTAAAAGATCCAGAATTGATAATTTATGAATAATTTAGTCAACAAGAACGCGATTAATTATTTATTGTTGAATTTCGTCAACAAATTACCTCATGTATTCTTATGTCTTCATGTAAATTCGCCCTATAAAACGGTTAATTATTATAATAACCTTAATTTCAGTGTTATAATAGATCGTGTGTTTCATTATCATAATATTTACCAAACAGTTTAAATATTAGTATATTTAGTAACACATGCAAGAAAGTTTTTTTATTTAACGATAATCAACCTTTTCAGGCAGTTATTTTATTTATGTTATTCGGACAATATTTTAAAGTTAAAATAAAACCCTTTAAAAATGTCACTTATTAAGTTGTTCGGTATATTCTCATACGTGGTATCTACACTCGAAACTAAATCATTTAAGCATGGAATTTAACAAACAGTATTTCAATCAATTCCATCAATGAAGTATTTGAAAATTTTCCTTACATTATAAATTAAGACAATAAATGAGAAAGTTCAGTGCTACTGGAAATTAGAAGTAAAAAAAATCCTCGCAAATGCCGTAAAAATTAGAGCATTTCATTGTACGGCCTCTGAAATGTATGAAAATATTGATAAAAATGATTTGAGTAAAATTTAACTAATTCTTCCAAATCAACCAATGAAAGAGTGTAGTGATAGATTTCCGGTTTACGGGAAGCCAATTCATCAAACAGCAGAACTCACCGAATAGAATTTGTGACGTCACAAGCAGAGTAATTTCAAAATAACAAAACTTTAAAAAATCATAGCACTGATAG
Source organism: Micrasema longulum (assembly GCF_059751315.1). Taxonomy (NCBI): domain Eukaryota; kingdom Metazoa; phylum Arthropoda; class Insecta; order Trichoptera; family Brachycentridae; genus Micrasema; species Micrasema longulum. Next base: position 31,779 of record NW_028280168.1, on the reverse strand, counting down.
AACGATACACATTGTTTTTTTTTTAATTTTGGCTTAGTTTGACATTCTGTTGATAAATATTTTTATTATTAAAAAAGACACTGAAAATAAACATCAAAACTAGACTAGTTTATTATTATTTTTAGAAAAAAATAATTTTATTTAATCATACGAAAGTACAACTCCAAACATTGCAAAAAAAGCATTAAATAAATAGAAAAACGCATTAACAATTTTTTTAAATACTTTTTTTCAATACTTACCGAATGTCAATGTACTGTAAATATTGAGTTAATATAATTAAAACCTGTTCGTGGAAATATTTTTTTAAAAAAACACAAATAAATATATATTATATTATGCATTGAATGAACTCACTTTATACTGGATTTTCTTATCAATCGCAGCTCCATTCTCATTGGTCCTCGGCGATGACGAAACCATAATAGCTGCCAAGATGGCGCTTAATTTAGGCCATGGCGAAGAACTGCAATACTTTATTTCAATTCACACTACACTTTAACACTTTTTAGGCCTTATTACCGCCATTCTTTTAACACTTTCAAGTTTTATAATTGTTCAGAATAATTAAATGAGTTAATTACGTTTAATTTGTGACCTTGTTTGACTGGTAGATGCTATCGAATTATGGATGAATTATTAACTTATGTGAATTTTTTACGTGTGCGTGAAATTGATACAATAGCGATGTTTAAATTTGCGTGAGAACACAACATTTTTTTGCTATTGAACGATACAAATTATTTTATTGTTGACAGTTACAAATTTTAACAGTGCTGCCTTTAAAAATATAATATACGAAAAATTATTTTATTCATTTATTTACATAAAGGTACACATTATAAAAAAAAATTAACTTACCCCTAACTCTATGGGGCCAAGAATATATAAAGGCCATAAATTATACATTTTATATTTGATGCACTAACTTTGTGGTTTAGTCATTATAATGTCGTTTAATTAAAATAATTGCCATAAATTATATTTAAAATTCCATGGATCAACATGTAATATTTTATTTGCTCTGCAAAATTCATGTAAAAACAATTGGTTTTAAGATTATTACACGACTAATTTGTAAAATAAAAAAAGTGGCCATATCTTCGCCAATTCAACATAATTTCATGACTTGATTTTGAAGTAACGAATTAGAAAAGCACATTTATTTTCGTATATTATATTATTAAAGTTTAAATACTATAATTATTACCAAAATTTATGAAGGACACGAAGTCATAATTTCTAATTATTTAAGTTTAATTTACTGTTGAATGCATATAAATATAAACATGAAAAGAAATGACAAGTTTCTATGAGGTTGGGAGTTAAAAAAAATTATTTCGTTTCCGATGGAAGGTTAACCTTCAAACTAGTAGTTTTTATTTATTATCTTTATCTATAACGTTTCTAGGCGTTAACGTTTACGAGGCTTTGAACGAATGTCGATTTACAATGTCGTCTATTGGAGGCACTAAGGCCGTAATAGATTATGGTACAAATGTCAAACTCAGAACAAAGCATTGCATCGTTCGCGCATTGAATGGATTAACTTATTATCAATAATAGAAAACTTAATTCATTTCACTGGATCCAAGAATGTTTGGTTTTTCTCAGAAAGGAAAGAACGTCGAATCACTTTGTATGTGCTGGTAGATTTTCTCACAGACGCGCGTCAGTAAATAATTATCACATGTTTTGACGAATTAACTTTAGACGTAAAACAGATTCTGCTGTATGTATTTCATGTACGTAGTGCGTAGATATTGGTAACACAGGCTGTGCAAGCCTATTTTATTTTGTACATCGACATAGAATAGCAATATACATTTACAGTTTTGCTGCACATTTATACTGTCCATAAAATCCATACATCTTCTTCACACTGGTTTGATTACAAGATTGCATGTATTAAATTTAAAAACAAATACTTTCACTAACATTCGACACACAAAAAAGCATTTTTTCTCTCTAACTTAGTATAATTATATATATTTTTTCAATTTCAATTCCTATGATTTCAGATAAACCTAAATTTAAAAAAAAAAAGATTTCTTTTTAATTTTTATATACCCTTGAATAACTTATTTATGTTAGCGTGATCATTGTATGAAACTACTTAGATTTTATTTTTTTATCTACTGTATATTATTTGAAGTGTTTATATCCGCACACTATTATTTTTTGTATAATATAAAGTGCTACGTGCCATGTATATGTATAAATAAATAAACAACTACAACAGTGTAAGTCACTCTCCAAGCACAAGAGTTAGTCTCTTTTTTTGGAGAGTTTCAGTGATAACATTTACTAGATGTGTAAAAGTAGATGTGTATGGAATTTTTAAAAAACATGTACCTTTTATGAATTATATTTATTATTTAAAAAAAATAATAAAATAAGAAAAATAATAATCTAATAATCGTAACTCATAAGTGGGCAAATACCCCAAAAATACTAGCCATTATATTGTTAATATACATTAAGTTACGAGCATATCGATGGCTTAGAACTGAAATATTGTAAATCCGGGTTATATCGGATTGTGGTCCCGTGGCTAGTGTTGCGGACTCACAGATCAGAGGTCCGAGGTTCGAACCCCACTCTACCCCAACTTGATTTCCATTTTCTAATAGTGAGTTATTTACAACTCGTTGAAAATGGCCACCAGATTAAAAAAAATTGGCTAAATTATAAGAGAGCAAATATTTTTTTTAACTAAAAAAAAAAGATTTTTGTCGAAAATGAGTTGAGTATCTACTGAAAAGTTTTAAGTTTAAATTATATTTTTGATTGCATCTCCTAAACCTACCAATACAAATATATATACTTATTAAAATATGTTGTAAATCCTGTAGATAATTTTTTTAACAGCATAGATATAGTATCTTCATAACAATATATTTATATTTATGCCAAACTAAAGTCCATGCCAAAATATTGTATTTACATCAGAAACAAAACCATATTTCAATTAAATTAGATCTAATCTTCTAAGATGTGCAAAACTTCAAATGCGATTTTCTCAGTATTATGATTTATGGGGGTACGTATTTTAGTTCTAAGCCATCGATATAGAGTGTATAGCTTATGTTATGTTTTTGTTATTTTATTATGCGTTCTATTATATAAATAATAAAGGTAAATATAAATCAAATATAATCTTAAATACGCAGCGTTTAAAACTGTCTGAACATTTTGTTAATTATCTCTGTATATTGAGGTCACATTATTTTTATTATTTTGTTTAGAATAGAAAAAAATGAATAAAAAGGAAATAGAAATAAATGGCATCAATAAATTTTATACGTTTGTTTTTGCCCTTCTGTAGGCCGATTTAGACACACCACAGTGTACTTTTGGGGGTGCGATGTATAATAATTAATAAAATAAATAAAACTCGATTTACCTCTAAACTCGTACGTACCTTCAAAAGGAGTGATTCTAAGAACAAAAGTGTTCAACATTAAAATGTCCTCATGAATGTATGCAAAGCTGAATAAAGAAAATGCCATGCATAATTCATGAAGTTTTATGCACTTATTTGCTAGAAACTAAGAGATTCAGAGAAAATCAAGCTGTTATTAGCGGAGTTTCTCTGCTTCACAGCTTGATAATGATAGCAAATGTGGCATCATTATTCGTTCTTGCACTCACCATTTACATCATGTTAATATAGGAGTACGTCACCACTGACGTAACTAATCGTGACAATCTATATATTTTTATTTAAATGTTTATTTATTTAAAAAAATATATTATTAATATAATAACTTTGGGGTCAAATATTTCACTAAATGTAATTAAATATCTGTATGTCTTTTCTATGTATGAATTCGCAAACCAACTTATCAATCATAACTTTGATAAAAACACAGGAGTTAAAATCTTACATACAAATAATAAAAGGTTAAAAGTAAATAATATGGAAATATTTAAATTTATTTTAACAGAGAAGGAAAACGTTTTTGAGAAGAGAATATGGAAGTCTAGGCATTTACAGGGCTTATGACCTGTCATTGGCCTGTCACCTGCCACAAAAACCAGCCAGTTGAAATAAATTTAAATATGAACTCCCTAGGGAGAAAATCCAACCAGTCTGCAAGCATTTGGACATACTCAAACATTGTTGAATATGGAAATATTTCACATTAAAAAAGCTTTGAAAAATAAAGTTCCATTGATCAATAATTAAACAACCTTTCAATATAGCCCGTTATACGATGTTTCAATGTAATGGTATATTTACCATATTGATGTGCCATATATATGTTAAAAATATTTTTTATTATTATTTTTTATGTTTCATATACTCATGTGTCTGTGTCATAAAATTGCTCGTCCCATCTCTACACAGGACTTTTAGTCCAATGGAGTTGGGACTTATTGTCTCAAATAATGTACAATAACCTTATGTATGTAAATAAATAAATAAATGGCCACCCTAAACCTATCGAACTCAAGCTTCTCCTTCCATCCTCTTTCCTTTTTTCAACTGTTTCTCAATCAACATAAAATATTTTCATAATCTAATCAGGGCATGTTTGTCCTAATCAGCGCATGTACTTATCAAAATACATGTCGTATAGGTTTTATATTTATGTGCAACAACTATGGTGAAGGTGTACAATGGGTTTTGCATGTTAGTTTAATTGGTGTTCTGACGAAGAGACTGGCACGTCTCGAAACCGGTAGACGTAGAAAAGTTAGTATGCACATAACATTTAGTAAAATGTTTGACCACAAAGTTATTGCAATAATTTTACACTGAAAAGTCATACATGTTTATAACAAAGGCGTGGAAATTCATATCTACGTATGTACATGGTCACTGATTAAAAAAATACAGGGGCGAAGTCATAATTGTTTCATAAAATAATTTATTTCGCTTTTATACCCTCGTAATATTACTACAATATTTCTACACAACAATGGGTAGTCAAAAGTCGTTTTTCACGTCCGAACAAAGGCTATGTTTTCATTTCCAAGCTCTAAAATGTACAAATATAAACAATAATAACATAAGATACGGGGCCCGACAAAATGAAACTGTGTAGCACTAGAACTATACTGAATAGTGTATTTTGTGTTTGAGAATACAGAATTTATTTATAATGTGGTCAATGCATGGTTATTTATTTAAATCTTAAAATAGGGCAAACACATATCATACATATTGTTATGTGTGTTCTAATTTTGTTTATCACATATGTCTTGACCATTATTTTAAATTTTTTGTGTTGTTGTTGTGTTTTTTTCTTCAATGTTTTTTTCTTCATAAATATTTTTTTCCATTTCGTAATACCTTTTAATTGCTTTAAATAAAATTGAATTTTGTGACTTTGCCTTTTTCCTAAATGGAAGTCTAATTTTGTTCTTTCCTCTAGTATTGTGATCGTGTTCATGCTGGTTCCGATCAATTTTTTTCCAAAATTCTGTTTTTTTAGTTATTATTATTTTTATTGACATGCAGCTTGGGAAGTATCCCAAATATGCATCACTATTTATAAACATTAAAAAAATAACACAATTGGTGATATTGGATTGTTATTCATTCAAATAATTAGGTATTGTATTGCTATTATCTAACACAAAAAATAAAAAATAAACTTATTTTATAATTATATTTAGTAATTCTAAGATCTTTCGTGTTTATATTTTTAATTAATAAGTTAAAGTTATTATTGCGTACATTGAAGAACTGTTACATATGTACATTTGAACATGTATGTATAAGTCAGTGGCGAGCCGTGATTTATTTTATAGGTAATCTACAAAAAATGTTCATTAAGTTGTACCTACATATAAGAACATAATATGTTAGTAATATTATTATAAATGTCGGCCTCGTGGTGTAATGGTCAGCGCGTTAGCCTGCCATGCAAGAGGTCTCGGGTTCGATTCCCGACATGTTTGATATGAAATATTTATTTAAAAAGGTGTTTTCACACTAGAATATTTTATAGCCCCTAGACTGGTACCTGAAGCGTAAGACTGATCATCTTACCTTTATGTAACAAAAATGATCAAGATACACTGCGATTGGTGTACTAATGCAGTGCCCTATGCACCATTAGGTGCGGAAAGGGAATGAGGTTAATAATTATAAATTACTGTTTTTTCTGTGGTTCTGTGAAAATTAACTCGAACAACAATTATTATTAACCACGCGATATACGTAGCTTTATTCTACGCTATTTTGATACAATACTTTTACAAAAGTTTTACAAAAGTTTCGTCTGGAAAATCCAATCATATACGACTACTCACTGAACGATGAAATATAATCATCTGTGTTTAGTATACGAGATTTGGGTATTATACTTGACACTAAACTTTCTTTTACAATTCATATTGAACATGTTATCAATAAATCCTTCAAACTTCTTGGGTATATTAATAGAAGCACAGCTGACTTAAAAAATATCAATACCCTTAAAACTCTCTTCTGTTCCCTAGTTCGCCCGCACCTAGAGTATTCCTCTGTTATCTGGTCTCCATATTATGATGTTCACATCAAGAATATTGAATCAGTTCAACATCAATTGTTAAGAAAGATAGGCTGGAGGTTGGGCTTATCCAGAGACCTATATACGTATATTGAGTTAGAAACTACCTTGAATATATCTTCTCTTCAAGACCGTTGAATAAATCCGACCTTATAGTCCTATTTAAAATTCTCAACTCACTCTTTGATGCGCCTGAACTATTGAGCTCAATAAAATTAAATATCCCAACTAGAAACCTCAGACAAAACTTACTCTTTCATACCGATAAGCATAGAACTAACTATGGTTTTCATTCCCCTGTGCCCAGAATTCTTAGGTCTGCCAAAAAACATACCAGTCTTGATTTCTTTGATAACAAGTTGTCTTCTTTCAAACGATCACTGAATAAAATTATTTTATAAACACCTCTCTCCCGCTTCCACTCCCACAAAGTCTACTATAAACCATTGAGTCTTTCTAATTTTGGTATAATAATTTTCTAAGTATAAATGTGTCCATAAAAATGCCCATTAGGCGTATATATAAATAAATAAATAAAAGTTAATTCACATATACCACAATGACATTCAGCACTCAGCTGTAACTGTGAGCAGTTAGCACTGGCCGATTCCTTTCAAAATGAATGATGCACAAAAATGGCCATTGCGAATGCCACGAGTTCCATGTAATACATAATATGTCAACGGAATCCGATCAAGGAAAAATAATCCTTCGGAAAAAATGTTTGAAATACTAGTTTCCGAATAGAGAATCTTCAAATAATATTTGTAATCTGTAAGCTTGGTTTAGTACTAAAAACGCTGACTTGGGTTAAAGATGTAAAATATTGTGTGCTTTTATGCATGGAGAAAATATCTGAGGTAATCGGCTAGTTTCATCGTTCACTGAGAACGGGCTGGGCGCTGGGCGCACTTAATATATATATTTTTGTAGGAAGATATAAACGGTGGTGGTGATTTATAATAAATAACAATTGTTTTATTAAAATTATCATAAACATATCTACTATAAAACATTATTATCAAAAGTAAAATATAATGGAACGCTGTGAATAATTGCTTAATTTGACGATTCGCCTCTGGTATAAGTACAACTTAACAACGTATCAAAATGCAGTAAAATTTAAAAAAAATACTGATTGAATATATGCCTTTTATTTAATAGTGAATTTTATTTAACAATGATTTTCGTGAACTCGTAAGGTTTGACAAAAAAAACAGCTAATTTTAGGCGTTTTGAAGTAAAAGGATCTACGATGCAAATGTTGATGGATGCAGAAAACGAGGAAGACCGAGAAAGACATGGCACGATCAAGTCCATCTAATACTTAAAGATGGACATGTCAAAAGTAGGAATAATCGGCGTGAGTGCATAAGAAGATGTATAAATGTAGAGGAAGCGAGGTCTGTATGCCAAGATAGAGTGTTATGGCGTTCTATCCTCTCTGCCTACGCCTACGGGGAAACGGCGTGATGGTTTGTTGTTGTTGTTGTTATAAAATAAATAAAACAATTTTGTTTCAAACCACTCATTTTTTTTTCTTTTCTTTTTCTGGTTTTAAAGCTATTATTTTTATATTTTTATTCAAGTTAAATGACTAGTTAAGGACAAATTCTACCATATAAATACGAATACGAATACGAATACGAATATGAATATGAAAATGAAAATGAATATAAATATGAATATAAATATAAATATCATTCTATCATTCTATCCTATTTTATTCTATCAATATGGAACTAAGAAATCAAGCCTCTTTGTCTTGTAAGAATGGGAAGGGAAATTTGAGATGGATCGGCTGAAACCGAAACTAGGACAGAAGCTGAATTTCGGTTTCGGCTAAAAATCTTGTTTCGGTCGCTCAGTACAAATACTCGTATTATCCTTCTCTATGGTAAATTTTCAATAAAAGGTATGGCACCTAAACATCAATTTGCATATTGATCCAACAAACCCCTATTTTCGTCACGGTCGTATGAATTGCTTAGTTGTAATTATTTTGGTTAGTTACCATCTAGCAACCGACAATGCATTCTTATTAGGCACATGTCCCGGGTTACTCACAGAATTCCCAGATTTGATATCAGGTGATATAAATGCGAGCTTATTACACGCAATGCGTATTTACATAATATATGAGCCCTCCTGGGGGTGGTTCATTATCTATGTGGTCGAAAGCAAAATAGTTGATTGATTTTGTAGTTTGTTCGTTCTAATTTTGGATACACTCGAAATATATAATCCTCATAATGAAGCGATTTGTACATTTTACGAGCATGAGGTAATTCGATTTTTAACCTTTCTGAGCCTGAACGTGAAGAAAATCCGCGGGTATGGGGAATACCCCAGCTAAAATGCTATAAAAAGTCATGCGATAGGCATGGCAGTATTTGTAAAACTGTTTCATAATACATATCGTCGCTTAAGCGGCAACATGACTAATATCATGTTTTTACCAGATTGGGATAAGTATGTAAAAAGCTTTGTAGCCTTCCGAATCGATCTGCATACTCAGTTTTGACAACCTCCCACTAGAGGCGTCACAAATCGACTCATATTAACATGACATTTCAAAATTTTCTAGACAATATCACGTATATCTTATTCAGTTTTTTAGTCTTTCCTGTAAAGTGCAAAAAAATGAGATGGGTCATGTTGTCGCTTAAGTGGCGATATACAACTTTGGACTTTTTTTATTTATTACTTATACCTTTTTTTGGGTTTTTATTATATTGCATCACATGTCATTATATTTGAATCTAATTCATTAACTTAGAATTTTTTATTGTTATTTATTATGGCTTGACACGGGCAGAGCCTAAAAAGTCTTAATAAGTTCACTTATATTTAAATGAGTGTAATTTTGAATGAATAAATATTTAAGAAATGAGTGAAAAATTATTTCAATTTATTCAATACATTTTATATTCGTATATACGAGTATATAATATCTTTATTCTGACTCGCAGGTTGAGAAACAATGAAGTACTGTTCATCGATCAGCATAAGACAAACTATGGCTATACTAGTGGCAACTAAAACAAGTCAACGACAGGTCATAAGCTCTGTTAATGTCTAGACTTCCATATTCCTTCTCAAAAATGTTTTAGTCTCTGTTGCAACAAATTTACATATGCAACATATTAAGGAATAAGTGACAAATTATATTTAATTTATTCAATACATATTATATTATTTATCTATTCACAAAAACAGTTTAAAAAAAATATTTTATTTCACATTATCGAAAGTGTTTTGATAATAATACAACGCGAGATATTAATACATACACATATTATAAAAACAAAAACCTACATATTTTTTTAAAGCGGTTTTAGAGATAATGATCGCCAATAAAATAAAATAAATAACCAACTGCATACATTAAACAAAACATAACTATTCTAACCCGATCTATTGAAATGGATTTTCTCTTTTGTTTTTGTAGTTGGACAGTGATAAATGAAATTTATCCGGATATGAGGCATATTCATTGCCAGTGTTTTATATTCTAATAATAGAAATATTATTTTAAGCTATCATTCGAGAATTTTGACAATAAAACACATAAGTGTGTATTTTATCAGTATTAACATGCAATGTCTATTTTTATTCAAGTATTTCAGTTTTTGTGTTTTTTTTACTGTTTCTAAACCAAATAAATAAACATAAAATACGAATTATAAGAGTAGGTCGATATATTGTAAATATCCATGTTGAATTTCAAATTAACAAAAATCAGTATGTTTTTGAACCAATAATTTTTTTTTTAAAGAAAATTCCATACTTATTTAAAAATTCACCCAAAAGTTCGTTTATCTTTCAAAAAATATATACATACGAGTGTCCTGATGAAAATTGTAATTAATGTTAATTTTCTATTTCGATTAAATTGATTAGACTCTGGCAAACGAAAATATAAAGGAAACAAAGAATTTATAAAATTGTGGCGAAAAACAATTTCAATATCGCAACATTTTAAATTCATTAAACGAATCGCTCATTCGATTTGTGAAAGTCTTATTTAATTCAATGACATTATTCATCATTTGAATTAACTTTCCCTAAAACGACCGATAGTTTTGAGAAGTAAAAGAATAAAGCGAAAGCGACAGTTATTCCCTGAAAGAAAACGTTTTCTGTACGATTATTGGGCAAGCATACTGATTTGTCAATCAAATAGATCTTCATTTGGATTTTTGATGGAGCCCGCATAAAAATAGTCCTTCATCATAGAGCGCAATTACAATCTTGAACTTTATAAATGGATGATTTTAGCACGTTCATTTAAATTGCGAAAAAAATTTGACTGTCGAAGTTTTGACGCTTACCATACGGCCGATGAGTAAAAACCTTTATTCGGGTATCAAATATATGGTGACGTATTATGAATACTAATGTTAGGATAATCAATTTTACATTAGAAGTTAGTCCATAACACGAGGGCGAAGATTTGAATATTTTTGCCGAAATTGAGTTTTATCATCAGTAACATTTGACCAATACAGGAGTTTTGACTTAAACTTCATTCAATCAAAATTATTATATTATTTTTTATTTTTTTTATTTTATTATTTTTTTATTAATTTTTTTATTGATAAACCGTTACGGGTTACATACATTTAACAAAATATTTCTATTTTTAAAATTCAAATTCTACTAATATTTTTAACATCTTATGTAAAGGTTGTCCGAGTCTTTTGTTTAGATCCGGTAGTTTATTGTATAATTTCAATCCCCGGTTTATTAGTCTCGACTGTCCTTGTCTCGTGTAAGAAGGTTGTATGAATATATTTTTCTGATATTCTCGTATTGTGTACATGTTTACTACAATTTTTGACAAGTTATCAGTGGCTAATTTATAAATAAACTTTAAGGATTCTAGTTTAAGAGTTCAGTTACATTTAATTGCTTAGTTTGCTTAAAAAGTTCTTTAGGTGCTGTTAGATAGGGGAGATCTTTAATATTTGTCTTTAATATTGTTTTTGTAGTGTGTTCCGGAGTTCACCAAGGTTGCGTCCTTGCACCATTCCTTTTTATAATCCTCATGGACTTCATTTTAAGGAAGTCAGTTCCACTAGATCGATAAATATCTATCTCCTCCTCCCAAAAACACTGCGACTTAGAGTATGCCGATAATGCGGTTATAATTGACGATTCAGTCGGGGGTCTTCGAGCCACTGTAAAAAGCCTTACTCCGTAAGCATTTCGCTATACCGCACTGCTTCGATGGTTTGATTTGTCCTCAGTCCTTTAGTAGAATATTAGTCTGTATATTTGCATACCTAAATGATTTTTCAAATAAATAAATAGGCAGAAAGGTAACAGTTTCACAGTGTAGTGATTGCTTAAAAAACCAATAGCAGGCCGTGAACGCCAGACTTCCATACTATATTTTTAAAAAGGTCCTCCATGGCCAGGCAAATAAAACATACAGTTCTACGTGTGAAATAGAACCAGAATCCTAAACGAATGCTTTCGTCTCGATGGATACTCTCAGGTAAAAAATCTGAATAAGGAAATCGAGTGAAGATAAGTCCGCCTCCTAGTGCAGTGCTAGGTGTGATCGGCTATCATGCTTTAGGTCCCGTATTCGACTCCTGGGAAGGTCGAAGTGAAATACTGATTAAAAAGGTGGCACTTAAAGCGTAAGACTGATAACCTTACCTCCATATAACAGATATAAGTCAAAATTAAAATGTCACTATCTAAATATTTAAGTTGTTCCTTTATCCTTCTTCTTTCCTTCCCTACCCCTCTCCTCTCTTCATAGTATAGGGTTAATTTTTATATTTTTTATTTTGTTAATCTTTGTTTTTAATTTTAAATAAAATCGTAAGATTCAATATGTCCATGTACCTGTAAGTTTCTCAAACTGAACGGTTTGGGTAGGTAGGAAGAAATTGCCTATGGCAATATGCCCGCCCTTTTATGTATCTAAAATGTATATGTATATAAAGTGTTGAATAAAGAAATGATCCATATACGCTGCAATGAGCATACTAATGGAGTGCTCTATGCACCATTGTTTTTCGGACAGGGGTGTGATTATAATAGTATTCGAGAATTTTACTTAGCTTCTTCAATAAATTAATAACTTACGGAAAAAAACATTGAATAAAAAATATGTATTTGTATTCCAATAAAATTTGCTTCAATTCAAATAGTTGGAATTCGATCTAGGAATGTTGTATAATATAGTGAAGCATTACATTAATAAATACTAAGTCGTATAAATATATATCCAGGGGAAACAAATGATGATGATAACATTGCTGCCCGGTAAAAAGAGAGAATACGTTTAAAATAGTAACATTGATTACATGCAAAGAAAATCCATGTTTTTGCTAGGTGCCACATGACTGGTTACAATACTAGAAAGGTGTATTTATGATTGTTCGATCATAACGCTATTTTTATTGCGTAAAAAATGCAGTGCCGGATTGGGAAATGAAGAGTGAGCTGTAAAAAGTTTTGATAAATGAAATGTAGTATTATTATTGAACCCGGTGGTGCATATGAGACTGCATTGTTCAACTAAATTTAGTGTATCTCGGACATCTGTTACATGATAATTAAATTATCGTTCTTACGCTTCAGGTTGAGTCCAGGGACAAATACGTATTTCAGTGTAAAGCCATCTTAAAAGATAAATATTACAAGTCAATTTTCCTAGGAATCGCACTCTGGACCTTAAGCATGATGGGCAAATGCACCAATCGCTAAACTACAAGTCGGACGTTTTTTCACTCAATGAGGAACTTCATTCCAACGGGGAAATTGGGTACAAAAATTTCTTGAAAATGTACGAAAAAAATAATAAAAAATATTTTTTAAAAAACGCACTACTTTGACGTCACTGGTTCATATGAACCATCCAATAATATGAAAGCTTTATAAGATATCCGGTTTGGTTACCGTAAACGAACCAACCGAAAGAACTGTCAGAGACGACTTTTGACGTCACACGTTAGTGAGTTATTTCAGAGACTTTAAAAAATCATGGCGCTGATAATACGATATATAAAAATAAAAACAATTTTGGCTTAGTTTAATATTCTATTAACAAATATAAAAAATACGCTGAACTTCCTCATTTTGTTCTACAAGATTTTTACCCGACAGTAGCTATCTGGTCGAAACAGTCATCAAGGATTCCGATTCCATTTCACACACAGAAATATATTCTACATCTGCTTGGTCACAGAAAATTCAAATACAATGTGATCAATCATATCCATCTACAGTGGGATTATTTAAATTTAAATCGCGTGCTAGCAATGCTTCCTCTACCCTCGTGAGAGCGTTCAGAATCGCACTGCTGCGCTGGGTGTAATTGTGAAAATTTACTAAAAAGCTCAGGCGGGCGAGTGATGTGCTAATGCGTCGAGCCGAGCCTGGTATTGACCACACCAACACATAAGCACAATGTGTTAGTGTGAGGAATTGAAGAGGTTCCGGTTTGTGTATCAATTTTGATGGAGGTGAATAGAAGACATTCTTCTATGGAGAATGCGTGTGTGGTTCATAATGAACTTGAAATAATAACGAAGAATCTTGACACTACCATATTTACTAGTGGCGTATTTGACTACAGAATGACGTCATGAATTATTTTTATTTTTATTTATTTATTCATATTTTTTGCTTCCAAACTATAATTAATAATAAAAATAATGTGACCTCACTGGGGTTTCCCGTGCCGAAGACACTTAACGATATACTTTTTTAAAATTACATTTGAGAATAAACAAAGAAGACTAACAAAAAAACGAAGATAATTAACAAATATTCAGACAGTTTTAAAAACAAGGTATTTATGTACATCTATATTATTTATATTACAAAACACACAATGAAAATAATAAAAACCTAACATAAGCTATGCACTTGTGGAGCAGTTGATTCAATATTGGTATGGGCGAATGAGAAAATCCATTTTACTTCTACCTAGCTCCACTATCCATTTTTTTATAGACTTTTTAAACATTTTCTCGTTACTAGTTGTTTTAATAGATAGTGGAAGTAGGTTGTAGATTTTAAATGAATAATACTTAATAATTGATTTGTTTGTATTTATAAAATTTATGATTTTTATTTATTTATTTATTTAACACTCTATATACATATACAATTTATATACATATAAGGGCGGGAATATTGCAATAAAGGCATACGGGAATTTCTTCCTAACTACCCAAACCGTTCAGTTTGAGAAAATTACAAGTACATAAACATATTGAATCTTACGATTTTGTACAAGAACAAAGATTACCAGAATAAAAAATATAAAAAATTAACACTATACTATGAAGAGAGGAGAGGAGATAGGAATGAAATAAAAAGGATAAAGGAACAAATGAAATATTTAGATAGTGACATTTCAATCTTGACTTAAAGGTAAATAAAGAATGGGCGTCTCTAAAATTAGTGGGTAGATTATTCTGCAATCGAGCAGCTACTACTGTGAAAGAGGAGGCAAGAAAATTAGAGCGATGAAAGGATATTAAAAGGGTTCTCTCGTTACTAGAACGAAGAGATAGTCCGTGTTGTGAAAGAGGTTGGATGAGCTCTCTCAGATAAACAGGCAAAGTGGGATTATTTAAAATATTGTGAAGAAGTGATAGAATGTGAATGTTTTTTCTATGCCTGATATTGAGCCAGTGTAGTTGCGTGTGATATTCGGTTATGTGTAATTTGCGAAAATCTTGAAGTAATAACTGCACACGGGTATTTCTGGCGTAAAAGATGGTAAAAATAAGGTGAATAGTGAACTTTGTATAGTGTTTATATCTGTACCTCAGAGGCAGACGGATGCAAATCTAGAATTTGATGAAATGACATTTTGATTTTCTTATCCGGTTTATTTTTTTGTAATTCTTTATCCAAATAATTAACAACTATTTTTTTCTAATATAAAAAACAAAATAAATTACAAATAAGCCAAATACAGGTTTTCGCAAGTAGCATCACAGTAGGTTAAAAAATATTCTCGAACATAAAATAAACAGTAATCTAATGTAAATTCAAAAGAAAAGAAAAAACACTACGAATCATTTCAAAGGCAAACGCCGCAAGTCATTATGATTATTCGCAAATAAATCTATGTTTAATGATTTTGTTATTACATTAAAATTATTAAAAATTCGCTAGAAACATGAATTTTGCCTACAATTAGATTAAACAAGAGGAATATGAAGAAGAAGGTTATTCCTTAGAACTTTGGAAGGCACATTAATAGAGAGTTTGCAACGTAGTTCAGGACAGTCGATTGAACAAGAGGCAGTTTTTAATAGATAAATTATATCAGCTATTTCACAACGTTTTTACAGAGATAATAGGTGATGTTTTTTTTTTACATATTTGAATATATTGATCGGATTTAAACTCAAGTTTCATCCGGAAACACATTCATGTACTTGACGAATGATTATGTCCATTGATTTTGAAGAAATGTATGTCTTATAATGAAAGAACCAATGTATTATGATACTGAAAATACAAATTAATGCTATAAATTATTAGAAATCCCTTAGAGTAAGTAGATTATTTGGGCTGTTGTTTAACACTTGACGTTTAGGTTTTTTTTTATTTTATTTATTTACTTAAGTTAGTTAATATTACATTGTATATTAACTAATATATTTACAATTATAACAAATACTTATTAAATATTTCTTACATAACTACATTATTACAATAAACATAACATTTTTTTTTTAAATCCGTAAGTTTTCTTTCATTCTTCATACTTTCAGGCATCTCATCATACAGTTTTAACCCTTTACACATTAAGCTATTTTGTGATTTTGTTTTTTTCTTAAGTGGTAGTCTTATCCTATTTCTATTTCTTGTCCTATATTTATGTACATTTCTATTTAATATAATTTCACTTATAAAATACTTTGGCATGAGATTATTAAACACTTTATATATAAATACAAATACATTATACAATAGTCTTTTCTTTATTCCTATCCAGTTCAATTGTTTTCTCATTTTTTCAACACTATTATATTTGCTTTTTTTCAGTATAATTCTCATTGCTCTATTTTGTAGTATTTCAAACTTGTTTATGTCTCCCTCGTTAGCTAAATATAATATAGTAGAGCAATAGTCCCAATGAGGGGCAATTATTGTTTTGTATATAAGTTCTGCACTCTTTTTATTTTATTTTTTTCGAATTCTTCCTAGGAAGAAAATCTTTTTTGAAATTTTCTTATGTATATATTCAAAGTGTGATGTTAAATTTAATCTGGAGTCAAGAATAATTCCTAAGTATTTCATTTCATCAACCCTTTCAATAATTTTACCATCAATATTTACATTCATTGTTATGCCATGTGCTTTATTACCTATTTCCATATATTTTGTTTTACTAACATTTAATTTCAATTTATTTATCTTTAGCCATGACGATATGTTTGCATCCGTCTACCTCTGAGGTACAGATATTACGATGAAATGTTTTGTGTTCAGGTAAGAATAAATTAACATATATATTAATTGATAAATATAATTACTAATAGGAGAAGAATCCATCGCGTGCAAACATTATCATTTAAATAAGTTACTGTTTTTACCTAATCAGTTTATGAACTTATTATTACTCATCATCATATCGTTGGGTAATTACTACAACTGAAAGAAATCAGCATTATTGAGTTACCCATTAAAACACACATAATCATCCTTCATAAATGCTACAAATAGTGATTCATTTCAATAATAATGAAGTCACCTAGTTGTAGTATACCCCACGATATTACACCCCCTATCCGGACATAATGGCGCATAGGACACTGCATTGGTACACAGAACGTTATGTTACTGGATCATCTGTTACATAAATACAGTAATTCATCTAAAATACTCTGGCTTTGAAGAACGAGTCGAATAATTTTCATCTAAGATATTCGTGCCTCTGGCGCCATAATTACAAAACTATTTCATTGGTTATATATTGTAGCTCTTGCCCGTTTCACGAATTAATTATATATTATAACGATAGTGATGGGTCAATAAAATATGGTAAAGTTAGGAAGTCTAGCGGGCATTATAGTGATTAAAAATTATAACGAATGGTTACATTATTTTTTAGAATTAATAAAAAAGTATCCAAAAGCTGTTGGTGAATCGGAAGAATGAAAAAAAATCTAGTGATATCAATATTAAAAGTGATGGATGGAGTATGCATGTATTTACTTATGAAATAATTATAACAATATAATTATGTTTTTTAAAAAAATTATGAATAAACATTCTTTACAACGTTGAATAATTAATTCCACTTTTTTCAAATTATACTTTTTATAATAGAGTTTATGTTTTCCATAATTTTCATACGCACAAAAATGTAGATTTCTTTTAATTTTAAAATATTAAAAGTTTGCTTTGCTGATTCTTTATTTATTATTTATATAAATTAAGCGAACTAGTCCCAAAAGTGCTGTGTCCCAAAAATTTTAATCAGTGAATATAAAATTGTGCGATTGAGGTATATTGTATTTATTACATTTTTTATTATTTCAGTTT
The DNA here is from genome assembly GCF_059751315.1 of Micrasema longulum. Taxonomy (NCBI): domain Eukaryota; kingdom Metazoa; phylum Arthropoda; class Insecta; order Trichoptera; family Brachycentridae; genus Micrasema; species Micrasema longulum. The sequence goes on along the minus strand of NW_028280168.1, from coordinate 13,735 downwards.
TCATAATAGTTGCATAAGTTAAAAATGCTTTTTTTTAAATAGAAATGCTTGTGTCTAAATTGTTTTTTCTCAAAAACTCCTTAGAAATATTATGTGAAATTATGTGTAATATTATTATCACTCAAAGGAGGGTTAGTGCCGGTAACAGAGTTAATGGTGCCTTAAAGTCTGTCGTAGCAAATAAGTGTCTATCGCAAGAGGCTAAATTAGCAGTTCATAATGGAGTTCTGGTACCAACCCTAATGTATGGAAGCGAAGCATGGAGTTGGAAAAAAAGGGACGAAAGTAGACTGAATGCTGTTGAAATGCGATCCCTCAGGCGAATGTGCGGAAAAACAATGTATGATAGGTGCCCTAATGTCGAAATTAGAGCAGAATGCAAGGCTGAGTTAAGCATTATCGACAAAATTAAGAAAGGTTTTTTGCGATGGTTCGGTCATGTGGAGCGAATGAATGATGAAAGAACGGCTAAAAAGATTTATGATGCGAATGTGTCTGGTTGTAGAAGTCGAGGAAGGCCGAGAAAGACATGGCATGATCAAGTACAACAAATTCTTGAAAGTGGTCATGTGAAAAGTCGGAATAATCGACGTGCGTGCATGAGAAGATGTATGAATGTGAAAGAAGCAAAGGAAGTGTGCCAGGACAGAGTTGTGTGGCGTTCTATCCTCTCTGCCTACCCCTCCGGGGAAATGGCGTGATGGTTAGTTAGTTAGTTAGTTAGTTATTATCATTATTTTATTTCGAGCGAGCACCTTAAAACTTATATTCAACAATGTTTTGAGTATGTCCAAACGTTTGCAGACAGGCTGAATTTTCTCCCTAGGGAATTATGTACATCTAAATTTGTTCTGTTTCCGTCTTTGTTGTAACAAATTTAGATCTAAAACTGACATACGTCTGATATAAATCTGTTTTAACGAAAGTTAGTTGTGGCGCACTTTAACTTTTCCAAAACAAATCTTGACCAATTTATAACTTATTGAGATTACAAGTTAAGACCAGCTCTTGTGGCAGTTTCTTTCCAACCACCAACAAGAAAATTGCTCAGTTTCTTAAATAAATAAATATTAAAAAGAGAGGGGGGTTTGCACTCTCAGTAGGGTCGCAGTGAGTCGCATCTTACTGGAGGGCGTGATTCTATAAAATCTTGCGAACGTCCAGTTGCATAACGGTGTGATAACAGCAGATAACGAAAGGATGAAAGGCGAGTTTATGGCGCCTCAAAACCAATCAGCTAAAGGTAAGGTAACCTTGACAGAAAATTCCACTAGAGAAGGCGACGGGAAACCACTCTGGTCATCTTTTCCCAGTAATTACTATGGCGAGTACACCAATAAGTAGACGTCCTGGCTGCGGAATATAAGAGTAGCACTGGACCGAGATGCTTTCGCAGTTGTGATAGCCAGCGTCGGGAGGACCTGACAAGGCACCGCAAGAAGAAGAAGATAGAAAAGAGTACTATACAATAATCATTTCTAAAAAAACATAGTACGTACTATACCAGTACAAAAACGCTTAATAATTTTATTGTGTAACATATAAAATAATATACTCTACATTTTTTTCTACTTACATGTATGATTTTTTTTTACATACAGGAGATAATACAAACATATTTTTTTAAAGTTGTGCTAGAGGTCATACAACTAACTGATTGATTATTATCTAGCAAACAAAAGAGGTGTTAGAAGGCCACAAAAAAGATAGGTCGACGACATTGCCTCGATAGCCGGTAAAACATGGTTGATAAAAGCGGGTGTTAGGAAGGAGTGGATTCGTTTGGAAGAAACCTTTATCCAGCAGTGGATAGAATAAGGCTAAAGAAGAAGAAGATTTCTTGCTTTTCTTCATCTAAGAAACTACATTGAATTAGATTGAAAAATGTTGATTTTCCTAAACAAAATAAACATTAAAATACTACGATAAATTCTTTGAGTTACGCTTGCAGAAATTATTATTTTTAAATAATCATATACAATGGAAAGATATAACATCATTAAAAAAACTATATTTTTTAAACGCACCACGGGTTGAAATTGTTTTGATGTATGGGAGTTACCGGTTGAGTACGTTTCTGGTGATGAAATTATAACTAGACGTATTATTAGGATGTTGACTTCAAATTACAGAATTTAATGTAATAAATAAAATAACCATTATAAATTTCATCTTGATTGTTCCAATTAATCTAACAACTGATGTGGTTAATAAATTGAAGAGACCATAAATGTCAGGAAGAATGGAAATTGTTACGAATACTTTTTTTTTAGATAAAAAAACATTAGCAGCTTAAAAAAAATGTTTAGTTTAAAACATATTTTTTTAATACAATTCCTGGGGCGATTACAATAATTGGAAGATACGAAAGCTATACCATTCACTTATGGTAGATAAAGTCAAAGATAAGTTTTCCCAAACAATTACAAAGATACACTGTCGTCTATTGACCATCTTCGAGTTTTGAGTTAAATACATCGATACATATCGAGGGCACCCATACTCCGCGGTGCACAGTGCCCATTTATTTAAGCACTGTTAGTGACAAACATTATGAACTTTTTCCTTTGATTGCAATTTATTAAAAAATTTTTGGAGATAAATACTTTTTACCACAAAATCCTACCGTATTTTAAATACGAAGAAAAAATTAATAAATATTGATTTGACATTTACCGCGGAGAAATGTTTGACAGTCAAGACAACAGTGGCAGCGCCATCTAGCGGATAATATTTGAAAATTCAAGGTAGTTACAGTGAACATGTCAGATCATTTGACGTTTGAGATGACAAAATGCGCATGCGCCTTAAGGTGCAATTGCAACGCTTCGGAAGTAATGTTGCCACCATTAAAATTAAATCTGACCGTTTCATTTTTTTCTTCGATCTTCCAGGAAACCCGTATCGACTTGTCGGTAGAGAACGGATTCGTAATAACTCGTTAGATATATGTAGTAGAAAGGTTAAGTATACCACACTGTTTCGATATATAGGTATACCGATGAAGATAGCCTTTAAATCGCTCCCCTGGCCATTTACCTTTCATTCCTATTCTTCCCTTGATCCATCCCCATGGTACTTAACTTTGAATCAAGACAGAAAAAGATGATTTTACTTTAGAACTCCATTCTAAATTTGATTTGATTCTTGAAATAGTCGTTCGTTAGTACAAGTGCAAATCTTGATCAAATTCGGGAAAAAACATATTTATTGTGCAATATTCTTCATCCTAGCGAGTAAACTTTCTAAAGAAAATAGTTCACTAGCATCGCATTAAAGGTAGGCCCATTTCCATGCTCTTATTCCTTTCCTCAAATAAAAGTGTCAATAAAAAAATTCAAAAATATTATTATATTAGTATAATAAGTATTCATATATAATACCGTCCGCTTTTAAATAATGCATAACAATATGATATGTTAGATAAACGCGGTCTCACTTTACGTCATACAAACGTATTCCACTATTTTCTCCCTGGATTATGGCACTAGAGCAATGATTTTTTTTCAACAATATAGATATTTACTATTGACGTGAATCTGTCTTTTTTTTTTGATTAATTGTTTCTAATGAAAGCTAGGATAATCTAAAAACCCAAATAAGCGCCCAGTTTTATCTGCCGTCTTCGGACTAGCGGCATACAAATATGATAAATAATTTTCAAAAACAGAAAAAGTACCGACACAAAGAAAAATCTTTTGATACTTTTCCTTAAAAAAAAAAACAAATCGGGTCAGTTTAAGGATGTGGAAAACTGGACAGCGAAACGTCGATTTTAGTTCGACGCCGACGTGCAGTTGTCTTTTTCGCTCAGCATCGGGGACTCATTTGCGAGAGAGTGTTACACCATTCATAAAAATGTCTGGCATCGTTGTATTAGTAAAGTCAACTTCGTGGTTTTTGGTTTGAATTCGTCATGTGTTTATTCTCAAAACGTAATATACATTTTGAGTACTTCATATTTCCTGGACTGGTTTTGTGTGGTCATTTGATCATTTTGCATCATGTAACAAATAACCGAAATTCGCGGCAATGAGGAATTTCAGCCCTACGGGCAAATTGGATACAATAAATGTTTTCTTGCGAGCGATAAAAATTAAAGCATTAAATTGTACGAAAAATTTTCCTGAAAATTTATGAAAAAAAAGGTCTACTTTGAACGACGTAACTGGTTCATATGAATCAACCAATGATAAGAAAGTTATGGAAGATTTTCGGTTTTCTTACCGTCAATAGACTAAAGCTAGAGTTTCCTAGGACAGCGGTGCCCGTATTTTAACGGCCGTAGGGAACGGTGATGCGGTAGACAGCCGTCGTAACGTCGACTAGAGAGTGGTTTCCTAGTGAAACGGTGTTAAATGGTGTTGATAACACCGTTTTCCTAGGAAACCACACTCTAGTCACCGTTACGACGGTTATCCACCGCATCACCGTTCACTACGGCCGTTAAAATACGGGCACCGCTCTCCTAGGAAACCCTAGCTTTATAGGAAGAACTGACCGAGAATAAGCGGGAAAAAATCTCTGAAGTCGCACGCGGAGTTATTTCAGAAATACGAAACTTCAAAAAATCGAAGCGCTAATAATACGATAAACAAAAAAAAACAAAAATATATTAGCTTAGGTTAAAAGTCTATTAACCTAGCCGGACCGAAGGGGGGATTCGAATCCCCCATAGACCGATTTTAATTCGATAAGTATTATTCAAGCTATTTGCCCTTTATTTTTCGTAACCGTGAAAATAACAGAAAGAAGCATTTTCCTATTTTTATTTATAAATTTTTAAATCGTTTAATATTGAAACAAAAAAAGACGTAAATAATACAAGGGTCGATTTCACTTTATGTACATTAGCATTTGACAAACAAAAAGTCAAATATGTGTACGTGAAATCATGAATAAATTATTGAGCGAGGGTCGTTTCGGTCGGGGTCCCCCCGTTTGGATCATGTGTAATTTTGGATGCTTAGTGAAGAAAAGGTTAACAAATAAAAATAAACAAAAAAACACTGAACTTCCTAATTGGCGTATCAATCCAGTCCTGTATGCATCATTAGCCATAATGACGCAATGAATTAATCCAATTTGATACAATACAGTGAAAAAAATTATCCAAGGCAAGTGTTTTAAGAGATACATATTGTGTTTTCTGCACAACGACGCGTCACCGGATCTCGTGTTTTGTGAAGCCTTTGTAATTTATTTGGGAATATACACAATTTATAAGCGGAAGCGACGAAACTAATGTAAATGTATTGTTGAATCGACTCTGTGTCCCATGAGTGAATAGAGTATCCCGTTCACTCTTTAATAATTACATAAATCGTAAAAAACTCGATTAAAATATCGGGGTCAGATATTAATAGATGGCGATGCATAGTACCTATGTGTATATGGATCAAATCGTTAATTAAATGCCGAATTCATTTGATGTCTATTTTCTCTCCTGACTTTTAAAAATAAATGGCAATACTATAGAATTAAGAATCATCTTTGAATACATCAAACTGTGTCTAAAAAACCCCCACTTTCAACGAGTGCATGCGTGAAGTTGCCACGTAATGTTTCCAGACCGTAAAAAAATAATTATAACACAAATGTAAGATATTTAAAAAAAAGCTATTTGTTAATTGCTTTAAAATTTTATTGTAAGCGTGGAAAAATTATTTTACACAGCAGAGTAGATGAGTAAAGGAGCATTTAATAAGAGTAATTTAATTAATGAACTTTGACCTTAAAAAATAAAACAAATTTATTTTTGGATATTTTTATGTCATGTTAAATGATATCGGATGTTTTAAAGATAATGTCGGTCAAATGTCCACCACGGTGTTATTTAATCCGAGAAGTCTAATTTCTATTAGTTCTCTCATTAGATGAGCAAAGTAGCGTAAAAAATTGACTACCCTGACAACACTAACAAAATGTCCATTTTGTTTTCTTTGACAATCTGACAGAAAAATCTCTATTCTATGGCTAATACGTATTTTAAATGATCACATTTCCATGACTTCTCATTTTAATAACGAAAATTTGAAAACTCACAGGCGTTTTCTCTTAGATATAACAATCATTAAGAATCTTCCCTACATTAAGCTCTATAACGAGATCCGGTAATTTGAAGAAAAAAATCACATTCTACAAATATCCTACATTATTAAAGTAACTTTTTATCACAACTGGCCAGGAGGCCAAATTGCAGACGTGAATGCGCGGAACATCCAAATGTCATATTTAATTACTGTGATCTAACCAGAAGAAATAAAAAAACAAGCATCTTATCAATTGCACTATGGAACCACCAAATAGTTAATAAATAAATCTGTAAATTATTTAGCCGATGTGTAATTCGCTATGGAAAAGATTTTTTTGTATTTGATTCTAACGTTAATAAATGCAGTGAATAAAATGGAAAACAATTACTAATGTTTAAATACAGGAAGAATAATATGAGATAACACAGATTTTAAAGTAAGTTGGTAAGATTAAAACATTTACACATCTAAATATATATAAACAATAATGTATTAATTAAATTATGGAGTAATATTGTATGTCAATGTCAAACATTAGTTCCAAGGCAGTCGTTTGAAGTTACAGTTTTTCTTACAATTGAAAAATATTATCACATAAATACGACGCAAGGCATACAAAAAACCTCGTAGATGTTTATTTTAAATCTATTTTTTGCATCGACTCACTCTTTTAATATTTCAATAGCTCACTTCCATAGAGGGATAACTAAAAAAAAGAAGAGTTTTACTATAATATACCTACTATTAATTTTATTTAAAAAATATCCCTTTTCAATTATACACATGTGTAACTCTTAAACACTATCGTATAATCAGAAGGGGTGGTGCGAGTGACACAGTTAAAAATAGTGTATTTATAGCACAAAAATCCATAGTTAAAATAATACTTCAGAGTCCCCATACAGACATCGACTGAAGAAATATTCCACAAATTACAACTTACGGCACTATAGCAATTATATGCTAAAACTTTACTCGCTTACATATTAAAAAAACTATTTTTACTCAAAAGAAAGACATAACCCCAACAATACAACACATAAAAATAATATAATCACTAAATCATCAACACAATAACAACTTAAACAAATACAAACTAATACCATTTCCAAACAAAGGGATTTTGAGTATTATGCTATTCAAATCTATAACCTACTTCCACTGTCCATTAAAGAATTAGCAACGAGAAAATATTCAAAAAGGCTATAAAAAATGGATAGTGGACAAGCTGGGTAGAAGTAAAATGGATTGTCTTATTCGCCCAAACCAATATTGAATCAACTGCTCCATAAATGTATAGTTTATGTAATGTTTTTGTTCTTTCAATGTGCATTTTATTATATAAAAATGAAAGGTTTAGATAAATTATATATAAACATAAATATGCAGTATTTAAAACTGTCTGAATATTTTGTTAATCAACCTGTATATTAAGTTTTCTTTTCTCATGCAAAAATATTTATAAAAAAGTCAATTGTTAAGTGTCGTCGGCACGAGTAACCCAGTTTAGTGAGGTCACATATTTTTTTTTATTAATCATTGTTTATTATGTAAAAATAAGTATAAAAAATAAATAAGTAAATAAAATAAATAAATCGATTTTCTCTTGTTAGACAGGTGTTTTCATATGGAAATAAATAAACTTAACATTCTGTCAGATCCGTAACTAATTAAAAGTGATAATTTGCAGAATAGCTTTCATCATAAAACAAGTAATCATTTCATATAAATATGTACTAATTTGTGAAAAATGTTAGTTTTTTTATTTAGCCTTTTAATGGAATAACCCGCTAAGTCCCTTCTTTAGAGGCTTGTCAGCAGGTGGAAAATAGGATATGAAAGAAACTTATAAAAAATATACCACAACACCCAGACCAATCAAAAAAAATCTTTGTTAATTTTTTTCTTGCAACCGGCGGGAATTTAATCCGCGACGCTAGTTTCACAGTTAGCTGTCTTACCAACTGTGCCACGGCGCCTATCAGTAATCAATTTAGATATGTAAGAACATTGGTCAGCCATTACTCAAAATTAGCAATTTGTAGTTATCTTTGTATGGAACTGAGCCGTTGATTGAAAACGAGAAAATTTGATAATAATATGAAATGACGTCTGTCAATATAAGTAGTATTACAAGAACTATAAAAACAACACAGGTGTATTGTAAAATGAAAAGTGATACTTAAAATACATTTATTAAGGTTAGGTATTTTTATTACGTTTTGTTTTATGACAAGGATTATTATAACCACGGTAATAATTATATTGCTTTACACATACTTAAAACATAGTACTTCTTGATACATTGTATAGTGGTAAGCTTATTATGCTGCAATCTACAAGGTCCCACATTCGCTTCCCAGCCTGGTCAACATAAAACGAGCCATTGTTTTCAAGAATACATAGGAAATCAATATAGCCACAACTGATATAAGAAAATCAAAATAGGCCATTCCTGTTCAGATATTGATTAGAGGTACTGGCGTATTTTTTATCGCAAAAATAGCAATATTAAATCATTTTTGAAGTGCATCGATTGAGTCCCGCGAAACAGAAAAAAATAGGTACGCCATATGCCCTACAATATGACGCATGAAAGTTATTATCGTCTTATGTCAAAAGTACCATCTTAAATAAAAATAGCCCTTAAGAAATAATGTTTGAAAAACTGTTTTCCAAATCAAGCATCTTCTAATAATTTGTGTAATCTGCCAGTTTAATCTAGCAGAAAAAACCCACACTGGAGTTAAGACACTCAAAATACAGTATACTTATTTATTTAAAAAAATAAGCTGGAATAATCGGCTAGTTTCTTGGCTCACCGCAGGCGCTGGGCGCGCTTTATTAAAATTTATATTTATATTAGGATAAAAATACGAACGGTGGAAATGATTTTAAATAAATAGTAATTATTTATTTCATTTTTTGTAAATAAAGTTACAGTTAAACATTATTATGGTCAGTTGAATATATTGGTAAGCTGCGTATAATTGCTTTAATACACGGTTCGCCCTTGCATGATATGAATGTACGTTCTTAATGCGTTGAATAAATAATAGTCTCTTCAAAAAATATCCACTTTGTCCCACATTCTACAAGGAAAACATACAAGATACTTTATCTAGCAATGGTATAAACTTTCACTGTAAACACCTTTATTCGGCTTCCCTGCTTTGCATACACTAAATTATAAAGATAATGAACGCGAAACATATTGACCTACAGCCAACTTTAAGCTGCGCATGTTTACTGATGACATTGAATTCTACAATATTAATAAACCACGTTTTATAACATATGCTAAGGAAGATTCGTGACAAAATTATAGTAAACACACATAAAAACTCACGAACAAAAGCAATTAAAAATAAACAGATGGAAATCGTTCGATATTCGGGATTTCGTCACGATTTTGATAGTGACAATCGTAATCGTAATGCGCACAAGTCAAAAATTTACTTTAAGCTTGGCCAGAAGGGGCGAATTCGCCGCGAAACGTTTCGCGCGTTGCGAGATACTAGGCGCCAATACATGGCGTCCACAAGCATCGCGCGAATTCAAAATACGCTCGTAAATCGCGTGCACTTCGCCAGACTCTCGACCCGCGCTTGATTCGCAATTACGTATTTGCTCACGAGAGAATCGCGGCGAATTCGTCCTTTATAGACAAGCTCTTAGGTAAACAGTGGCTGTAATTATTTTAAAAATTAACAATGTTTTTAGTATGTCCAAATGTTTGCAGACTAGCTGGATTTCCTCCCTAGGGATTTATTTAGATCTAAATTTGTTGCAACAGAGAGGGATTTTTTTTTTGAGAAAGGAATATGGAAGTCTAGGCATTTACAGGGCTTATGACCAGTCATTTTCTGGTTTAAGTTGCAATTTTACACACTGTGTAACACTCACCACTCTGCTCATGTTTAAACATCCACATTTTCTCAACTCTTCCATTTGTTGACTTTTGTGAAGTAAAAGAGCTGAAACCTTTATAATGGTAAAAGAAGAAGTATAAAAATTGGAAAATTGTTTGCAGGCATTGCCTATGCCTAGTAGGCAAATTGGTTCAGCCGAATGATTCTCACCCGCATGATCAAGGTTTCAGCTCTTTTACTTCGCAAAAGTCAACAGATGAAAGAGTTGAGGAAATGTGGATGTTTTAACATGGGCAGAATGGTGAATGTTACACAGTGTGTAAAGTGGCCACTTAAACCAACCAATGACAGGTCATAAGCCCTGTAAACGCCTAGACTTCCATATTGCCTTCTCAAAAATGTTTTCCCTCTCTGTTGCCACAAATTTAGATCTAAAAAATTAAAACTCAAAGTCTCTATTTTTAACAATACAACGAATCATTTATTAAAATGTATTATTTTTTATTATCTGTGTTTTTATATTATATTGAATCGGCATTCACTTCGTAAGATATCTTTGATTTACATGTTAGTGTAATTAGTGTACCGACAAAAAAACGGGTACGTCTCGAAACCGGTAGACGTAGAAAAGTCGGTATCTGGTTATATACGAACATTTACTATTCTTCTTAGTGGGGGGGGGGGGGGTCAGTGCTTTGCGAGCTCTTGACGCCACTGAGACATGTGAGGATCTATTGTGACGGGGAACATTTACTAATATATTTTGAAAAATTTTGACGACAAAGTTAATACTCCAAATGTCAGTAATATAACATGACTTTGATAATACCTGTTGCCGGTGGTAGTACTCTGGAGATACAATAAAACTCCAAGTAACCGGATCAATGAGAGCTAGACGTTATCATATAAAAACATACTTAAACGTGTCCAGCAAACTTATTGGGGAAGTTCAGCTTGATTTTTTTATTATTTGTTAATATGTGTGTGTCGTATTATTAGCGCCATGTATCGTACTTTTGAAGTTACTTCAAGTGTGACGTTTTAAGTTCTCTTCTCCTTATTCCCGATGAATTCTGCTTATTCGTCAGTTGACTTCCGTAAACCGGAAATCAATTACAAATCTCTTATCATTGATTGATTCGGAAGAACTAGTGACGTCGTGCAAAGTATCTCGTTTTGTTTGATTTTTTTAATACATTTTTAAGAAACTCCGCTGGACAATTTAATGCTATAATTTTTACCGGGTGTAAGAATATATTTTTTATTCATAATTTTTTTTATATTAAACTTCTTCATTGCTTTGATGAAAAAACACGCCGCCCGTCAGCGCTGTTTTTTAAAAACTTTTTATAACGTATCCCGTATTATTTTTTTCCTGATGAAGATCCGGATATTTAGCAATCCGGATGACTGGAGTTCGGATAAACGAATTTCTATTGTATATCCTGGGAGAATTAAAGAATTGATTTTTTTTATCTATGCGAAATCCCATCGGTGATAGGTAATAAAGAACTCACACGAGAGGTAGTATCATACATGATAAATATAGCGCAGGAAATTGGTAAAATAAACCAAAGTAGGGAACAAAATGCCGAACACTCCTCTAAAGGAACGGCAGGCCTGTTGACTACTGCCAACAGGCCGGCTTCTCCTGAAGAGTTTTAAGTGGTTTCCTCTCCACGTGAGCAAATGCTGAGAAGTTCCTGATTAGCCCACATTAATATATCCCTCCTGATCCCAATAGTTTAGATAAATTTTAAGATATTTAATTGCAGAAAAATCCACTTTTTGAAATATAAACCTTGTATATTATAAGCAAGGTAAACAATAAAGCAACTCCCATATAAAAATAAAAAAGAATTGATTTACAATGATAGATATTTAAAAATATATTTCATTGAACACACACAATTTCTACACCCAGAAAAAATATCGAATAATTAATATTTGTTTAAATGTAACTTTCACTTCGGTAATAAAATCTTCACACTGATTTTCAGATACGATTGTTTACTTAAGATGTTTGTAAATATGACGTCACTAGCAGGAAACATACGTTGATTATTTTAAACAAAGATAACGTAATTTATTTTCATCGGTTTGTATTGAAAACTAATTGTTTTATTTTTAGAAATCGTATCTATGAGATTGCACCAAGGTGAGAAATGAGATAACAAATAACCTGATTTCACATTTGACCTTTTAATTGAATAGATACTATCTAGATTGATGTAAGATAACTAAAAAACTAATACGCCAAACAAATAACAAAAAATACTTATAATGAAAAAAAGGTTTTTTATCTTTTTATATCAATCAAAGTTCAAGTAAAACATTACTAAACGTAATAATCGATTTTAAATTTAATCATTTAAAACAAAAGACAAACGGAGTCGGTTGTAGTCGAATACAGCATCGTAGATTTTCAGATCATGGCGGTTCGAATCTTGCTCTACCACGACTCGTTTTCCATTTTGTTGTCAATCGTAAGAGCGCATGAAAAAATACATTCTTTGGAATTGTTACATATTTTGTTCATCTTATATATGTATTTACGTAAGAATAATATTACGAATCTGAGAACATTTTTAAAAATATATTGCAATATTTAAAGGCCGATTTTATATTTATACAACGTTTTAAGAGGAAAGGCAGTCTCGCTTTTCTTTAAACAGACGTATTCCCGTATTTTCTACCTTGGTTATGGCACTAGAGCCATGATTTTTTGGTACGCTATAGATATTTACCATTGGTGAGTTTCTTTAGATTTTTTTATTTTTATAAATTGTTTACTATGGAAACTAGAATCATCTAAAAACCCTTTGAAGCGCCCAGATTAATCTGCTGTCTTCGGACGCACAGTATACAAATAAATAAAAGAAATATAGAAATTTATTTATTAACCCTTACGGATTATTACATTTATTTTACAAAAATAATACATCATTTTTTATTTATCTTCTGTTGTTGATATTTATATTTTTTACGCCTTTTGAAAAGTTTGTCTGAGTCTTTTGTTTATTCTTGTCTGGTAGTTTATTGTATAATTTCAGTCCCTGATTTATTAGTTTCGATTGTCCTTGTCTTGTTTTGGAATATTGTATGTGGTATTGTTCTGATATTCTTGTATTATGTCCATGTTTATTACATTTTTGTTTCAAGTTTTAGTTCTTTATCTACAATGATATCAGTAGCCAACATATGAATGAATTTGAAAGATTCTAGTGTAAAAAGTTCATTCACATTTAATTGTTTAGTTTTTTTAAAAAGATATATTTAGTTGGCGTTAGATAAGGGAGGTCATATACTAGCTTTAATATTTTATTTTGCTGTCGTTGTAGTTTATTTATGTCATTTTGGTTTCCTGTTCTATATATGTAGTTGTTGTATATAACATATTTTAGATTTGACATAGGCTTCATACACAACATTTTTGATTATTGAAAAAAGACTCGATATTGTTGCTATTTTGCTAATTATTACATTATTGATGTGAGCTGTCTATGTCAACTTTCTGTCTATTGTTAGTCCTAAATGTTTAACATGTTCAATTTTAATTAATCGTTCTTCGTTTATGTAAGCATCTATATTGTGTCATTTTTTCTAGATTCAAAATTTATAATATTACTTTTTCATCGTTTCTGTCTTTGTTAGTAAATGCGTCAGTTTGATTTTTGTAAAATAGTCCTATGTCGTCCGCATACATAATTATTCTTCCTTTAAAATTGTACAGTGATAAGCCATTTGAATTCAGTTTTGAGGTCCGGAAAACGGTACAACGAAATGTCGATTTTGTCGATTTTACTTAGGCATAATAAATCCAACGTA